>NC_139842.1:20360275-20380275 GCF_963691815.1 Echiichthys vipera
CAAACTCCTCTAATACTTGTTTTTATGGTGCGATGTGCCGGAGGGGACGAGTTCAAACAGGCTCAAACAGACTCCGGTCTCCTGTAGGCTACTGAGCCAGGTCTAACCAACCTGGCAACTACGATCTTGAGACACTAGATGCCGGTGTTCTGCTCATTCTCCATATTCAACCTTTAACACTTTTACTTTTGATACTTTTTAAGTAAATTATGCTGATGATACTACTGCACTTTTATGGTACAGTTATGTTACTTTTAGTTATGTTATCTTGTGTTTTTTTAAAAGAAAGGTGCAAATTCTGGAGCGTACTGTGACATCGGTTGTTTAGATGCAAATGTGCAACCAGAGTTTTTCAAAATCTTCACTCTGGCTGGAGTTTTTAGAAAGAATCCTTTTCAGAGGAGAATTCTCTGTTTGCGTTTAAATTAAGTGCACAAACACAGGGAAATGTCTCTTGTTCTTAAAAATAACCGTCTACGTGTAAACGGGCCCAAGTGTCATATTAAATCAGTGACATTCGAATTTAAAATCTTTATTTCTCCAGTATTTCTACCCAAAACAGCCCAAGACAGCCGATCACACCAAGACTTTTCCCAATTCCTCAATAAAAGTTGATCTCAGCAGCTTTGTGAAGAGCTTAGAGGACCCTCTTTAAGCACTGTGTCGAAGTCCTTCTTGTAGTAAAAGCCCAGGACGGTCACAACCATGATGGTGACGTTTGAAATGAATGATTAGCGCTTGTATCCTACTGTACGAAGGGAGGGGCTAAGGACAGAGAGCAGAGCTGTATTTATAAATTCTGCCTACCCCGGTTTTAAGGCCTCCTCCTCCTCTTTTTAATTTACACCCTCTCCGGGGGAACCAGGGACCTTGCTGTAGAGATGAAGGTGGGGCTGAGACGGCCATATTTCCACCTCCTTCAGTCAGGATTTAATTTGGCATGTGGCCATCAGTGAGGTTGAGGGATGGCGGGCGGAGAGGTTCACGCTGGGAATTCTGGGTGTAAAATGCCAGAACACAAAGCAAGCGTTGACTTTTACGCAGTCAAAATAAGCTGGCAGCCATGTTTCCTTGGCCTGAGATCAGAATGAGTCCAGCAGCATTAAGATTCAACCCTGCACCCCATTTTTTTTCGTAGGTCTCGCTAATGAAATGGTCTCCTCATGTCGGACAAATGAATCAGCTGTTTGACTTGGCCCTCAAGTGACTCCAGCAGCAGGGAGGGAAGGGTCCGCACCACTCCCCTTCTCCTTCTCCTTCTTCTTCTTCTTCTTCTCTCTGTGCATGTTTAATGTTCGGGACATATTACCTCAGTGACCATCTGAGGCAACAGCCTTGGATGTCTAAAAAATCCAGAGAGCCGAAACAATTAGTGTCACCTTAATGATGCAACCCTGGCATTAATCCTTAGCGATGGAGCCTTTTTAAATCAACAAATCTCTGCCAGACTTACAGTGTTCCATCTCGTTTAACCTCTATTAACAAGAGAGCAATTGGGATTCAAGACACTGTGTTGTTGTTTTTCTTCCTCAACAGCAACAACACTCGGAGGCCAGATAGTAAAGTACGACGGTGCTTTATTCACTGTGTCCCGGTACCACTGGTTTCCACTCCCTGTGATTTTATGACCCAGGGACAAAGACGTCCTTTATGTCCCACTGTTGTTGTGGTTTTTTACTACCTGTAGCAACACCACAGTTAAATTACTATACCACTGTTTGATCCTCCTGACTACAAGTTTGAATTAAACTTTAAATTCATGCTGGACGATTTTCAAAAGTGTTCACCTTTTTAGTTTATTTCCTGCTGTTTCCCACGACCGGGAAGCCCATTCACTAATGACCTTTGTTATGTTACAGTGACAAAAAATGGGAAAGTGATGGAGCGAGTGGATGATAAATAATTAAACATTTCATTTATTATAGGGAAAGGAAAAGAAAAAGTTTTTTTTTGCAAAAGGAAATCGTTTTTTATTTATTGAAGTTTTCAGCTGTGTTTTTCACTTGCCTGATCTTCTTTTACCACTTTAAAGTTCATATATTGTTAAAAGTGAGCTGGGACACTTGGGACAAAATACACCTGCCTGGTACACTGGTGAGCATTTCAAAAGTGCATGAAATGCTATTTAAACATCATAAAGTTTGATTTATTCAATATCTTAAAGGTCCCATAATGTAAAAAGTAAAATCTCCATTTTTTTATATTTATTATAAAGCAGGTCAAGGTGTAGGTGTAGGGTGAGAAGTTCAGCCATCCGTGAGGAACCTTGCGTTGAAAGGAGCCAGTTGAGGTGGTTCAGGATCATCTAGTAAGGATGCCCCCTGGGCGCCTCCCTAGGGAGGTGTTCCAGGCACGTCCAGCTGGGAGGAGGCCTCGGGGAAGACCCAGGACCAGGTGGAGAGATTATATCTCCACATTGGCCTGGGAACGCCTCAGGATCCCCCATTTAGAGCTGGTTAATGTGTCCCGGGAAAGGGATGTGTGGGGTCCCCTGCTAGAGCGGCTGCCCCCACAACCCAAGCCCGCATAAGAGGCTGAAGATGAGATGAGATGAGGTCAAGGTGTTATATTGTGTGGACACTCAATCTTTTGGCTCAGTGAGAGTGGTGAGTGAATCAACTCACTGCAGTCAGGTGTGTGGCACTGATTGATTGATTGAGTCCAGGTGTGGGGAGTCTCCAGTGCTCTGTGCTGACTCATCATCTCACCATCAGAGGTCGTGAGAGCATCTCCCTGTCAAGTGTTTTTACAAAGACTATCCCAGTGTATTTGTTGTCCGTTGCCTGTTTTCTAGTGTATGGTAGTGGTGCTGGAGAGTTTGTCGTGTCTCCAGCCGTTTTGTTTATCAAAGGTCTCCCAGGCAGCCTTTGCCTTTTTAATTTTGTGTTTTCTGGGTCTCCTGGATAATTCTGGTTTGGTATCAGCTGCTTGGCAGTGGTGGTTGTGTTTATCTTAGTGCTTCAGTTCCTGTAGAGGCTCTGTACAGTTTTGTGTTTTTTTCCCCCTTTCCTATCTATCGCTATTGTGCTTATCCCTCTGGGATAACTTTGGTTATGTTCACATTGCAGCTCCAAGTGACCTGAATCAGATTTTTTTTGCTCATATGTGACCAATATCTGATTTGCTTTTGACCGAGTGAACAGCACAAGTCGCATTGAATCTGATATTTACGAATCAGAATCTTTTAAATGTGCTACTGAATCAGATACGAATCTGATTTTTTTTTTTTTTTTTTTTTTTAAATCCGATCGCAATCTGAGCAGCGAGTTCACATTTAATGCGGCTTTGACGTCATTCTGACCGGCGCTGCACTGTTTTGTAAATGAATGACAAAGTTGACGGGGGGGCAGTGTGCCACAGTCAGGGAGCAGAATATAAACAAACATGGAGGACAACAGTGAAGCAGGCGGCCAGTGGAGGGATAGTGAAGTTTTTAATAAATTTGCCGGCTGTCACCACACACTTTTTAGCATTAAGCCATAAAGTCCTACAATACCCGTTGCCATGTTCGCTTCTGTAAACACGGTTGTGGTGTGATGTCATCAATGATCAACTGCTCATGCGGGTCACTTCAGGAGCGTGAGCTGTTCACACAGCAATCCGTAAACAGGCCACATTTAAAGACGCAATGTGAACAGTCAAATAAAAAAAATCGGATTTGAGTATTAAGACCTGCAGTGTGAACGTAGCGTTTGAGACACCCTTGGGTCCGCACCTGCGTCCCAGCCACGATGTGATGTCAAGATAGAAAGTGCTGTTATAGTCATTCCCCGACTGCAATGACTGTGCGAAGACGCTTAGAGTGCAGATGCAGAGGACCTGGAAACGCTGACCAATCAGAGCAGCTTTTTCAGGAGGGGCTCTTAAAGAAATGGGTGCTAAAACAGATAGTTTCAGACTGAGAATACAGGTATACTCAGACAGACAGTAAGAGAAATAGTTTTTTTTAACATTAAGGAATGTAAACGTGTTCAAGTAGAAATCCAAAATACAAGTATGAACCTGATAAATTGCATTTGAAAGGATGTCACACTATATGTTGTAAATAAGCTTGTAAATTTATAGTAAATGAGATAAAAACAATGTGTTTTAAGAACATAATTGTTGTGACAGTGTTTTGTGTCAAAGGACTCTGTTTTAACCCTTCTTGTCTTCAGGGATGTAAGCTTGAAGGAGTCAGTCACAATCTCCACCTATGCCATCCACTTCAAGACAAAGTCAGAAAAAGATCAGTGCCCTGACGTAGCCGGCCCTGTGGTTGTCAAGGTAATGGGTGAAAATGGTTTTGTAACGCAGCCTCTGTTAGTCCTCTTGGAGTTCGGATTAGGTCTGCACTCCCTCCCTCCCTCCCTCTCTACATCCCACCTCTCCTCGGATCTACCAGCCATCTGTCTTTGGAGCCAAACGGGACGTCTAATAACCTGAACACCCCAGAGTCCGGCAGTCTCACTGGAGCCTGGCCTGCAGTCTCTCGCTGCTATAATAGAAGTGCATGTTCTCCTGCAGCATAAAGGTCAACCTGTCGTACTTGACCAGTTACTTGTCATGTTTTGTCATGTTCCTAAGATAGTTTATTTTATTTTGTTGCTACAGGAGAATGGGCACATTAAAATAATCCATGTGTTCCTGGTCATTGGCTTCTTCTTCTTCTTTTTCTTCTTCTTTGTGCTCACATGCTTTATTTGGTGTACAGAATTCTTTGCATGCCAGAAAATGAAAGTCTGTAAAATGCCCTAATGTGTAAGTTTTTTCATGTCGCTAAATGTATTTCATATGTCATTAAATAAAGAAAAAAGTTAAAGGTCCCATATTCTGCTCATTTTCAGGGTCAGACTAGTATTTCAGGTTTCTATTAAAAAATGTCCGTTTATTTCCTGTATTCACCTTCTGTCTGAAACGATCCATTTAAAGGCTCCTGACATAGTCCAGTCTGCTCTGCTTGGTCAGCATTTATGGGTTTTCTGTATCTGTTCAATTTCATGTACTGTATATATTTTTATTTTCTTGCGTTTGTTATAATTTTAGTTCATTACTATCCCTTAACAAGGTGCACATATGATGTAAGCAGATTTTAATGGTTAAAGTGAGCAAAAAACGTAACTGATAAGAACACAATAATACTGAAAATTGGGGCTTTAATTAAATCTAACTCCATGAAAACGTATTCCCATCAGAGTAAGCAGGGGTTAAGTAATTGTAGGCAGTTATGTCCTTTTTATGTAATAATTTGAGATATAAACTGGAGACAAAACAGCGCTGAGGTTCTGTCCAAAATGCTGTTTGTCTGGACAATGTGCAGCACATCAGAACATTTATTGTTTCACTCTTTCGCCGCGTCTTATTGATCTGCTTCATGTGTTAAATCTGCTGTTGCTTTCTCCGATTAGAGTGTGAAGATCTCTCCGTCTCTTTGTTCCAGCAAACTTTCTGTTTGCTGTTTTTGTGAGAGCGCATGTGTGGTCAGGTTGAAATGGTGGCCTGTCACACAAATTCCTTTTCATTCAGCTGGAACAGAAAGAAAGAGAGCGAGAAAGACAAAAAAAGTAAGAGGGAGAGAGAGAGAGAGTGAGTCAGAGGCCGGGGGGGGAGAGAGAGAGGGAGAAGGCCAAGAGACATTTGTAGTTGAGTGGAAGAGCACACACAATCCCTGGCACACATCTCTTTGAGTGTCATGTAAACCACCCATTCACCCTCTCTTTTTGTCCCATTCACTGCCTGCCACCCTCCCTTCTCTCTGCCGCACCCTGTGGCCTCTCTGCTTTGGACTTTGGGGGTTCGCCTGCCTCTATAAAAAGCCCCGTTTGAGCCCTGAGTGAGCTTCATTCCCCCCATCATGGAGAGTCAGAGAGTCCAGTCCTCGTACAGGAAGCGTTTTGGGCCTCAGGGCTCGGGCAACAGAGTTGGGGGCCTTTCTTCCAGCCGCCTGTCCTGGCATGGCACCACTCGCAACCTCAGCCACTCCAGCCCGGTGTCCCGGATCTCCTTCGGCTCAACCAACACGGCCCTTCTCCTTGGGAGCCCCGTGGACCGGCTGGACTTCTCAGCGGACTCCCTGATGAAGGCCCAGTACAAGGAGACGCGCACCAATGAGAAGATGCAGATGATGGGCCTGAACGACCGTTTTGCCAGCTACATAGAGAAGGTGCGTCTGTTGGAGCAGCAGAACAAGGTGCTGGTGGTGGAGCTGAACCAGCTGAAGGGGAAGGAGCCCAGCCGCCTGGGAGACATCTACCAGGAGGAGCTGAGGGAGCTGCGCAGACAGGTGGACGGTCTCACCACTGGCAAAGCTCGGCTGGAGATAGAGAAGGACAACCTGGCGGCAGATCTGGCCATGCTCAAGCAGAGGTAGGAGAACGCACAGTGGGACTCCTGTGGGTGGTGTGATGCAGTGCACCATGCTGTTATGTCTCTTGTTTGCCTTGTCTTTAAAGTTTGCACACTACTTATTTTTCTTGCTTGCATGATTATGAAAATGCATTTAGGTTTACGTTTCTTTGGATAAACAACTCAATAGCTAAAATATAAATGTAGACAGTAAAAAAAGACATGTAAAGACATAAATAAAAACATGTTGACTTGATGCTTAACTTTAAAATGAACTACTAAAAAGTCAGGGAACAGATGGAGGAAAAGGGAACCAAACTCCATCCTGCTTCTCCCTGAGGTTTTTACACGCTGGATTTCTTTTTTATCTCCTGCAAAATGCGCAAAAAATGTTCCTCTATGTATCTTTTCAGTTCAAAGTAGCACTAAAATGACATCCTCTCAATGCATCAAGATTTGCTCCCAAATGTGCTTTAGGATTCTGTGAAATACCAGGACAGGGAAAAGACATTGAGTTTGCACAGATTTACGGTCTCTCAGAACAAACTAAGACGTGGCATAGCTGAGAGTGTTTTTTAATTACAAATGCATTTATATGCAGATTTGGTTTGTCTCTGATTGGTTGGAATGCAGACTGCTGTGCTCTGCCCGAGCTTTACTCCTGGATCCCTCTTTACAAACTTGATCCGAACTGAACCCCTCGTCGCCATTGAGTGAGTGCGGAGGAATGAAGCAAACACAAAGGCAGCACTTCCACAAAGGACGCAGACAGCCAGGCAGATGTTCTCTTGTCCCCTGTTGCTCCAAAACACGGATTCACCTCAGTCACGCATCCAGCTTTCCTTTTTTTTACGTGGCATAGATCTATAATTGAATCCAGTGAGGAGAATAGGCGATTAAATGCCCCTGAGGGTGGAAAAGTCTTTTCCAGACTCCCCTCTACCCTCAGATGACCACACAGCTGCGCTGACAGAACGCAGAGTGAATGGTAATGGCCGTGGATGAGAATGTCAAAGGTCACTTTTGTGAGTCTGCTGCTTTTCTTGAACCACTCCAGCAAACTCTGCATGAAACTATACAGATGTTACCCAAAGTCTGAGCATTTATGTCTCAGATGGATTGCAGCGTGGTGTGCGTGCACACATGGACCCTTTGTTTTTGTGTGTGTGTGTGTGTGTGTGTGTGTGAACGCCATCCCGTGGGAAAGGCCTCTAGCTACTAGATTGGAGTGAATGTGTAATGATGCATAAGCTTCCCTTTCAGCTGAGCCCCCGTAGCCTTCTGAAGCACGCAGAGCAGCGCTGAAGCTCACCGTAAAAATCTGATCCCAAATGCTAGAAATAGGTTTTCATTTTTCATAGTGTGGCTCTTATTATGCAGGGAGTGTCATCTGAATTGCAGAAAACTGTATGCTTGTTTCTTTCTAACTGATGATGCGCCCTAAATGAGCAGCCAGAAATAAACAACACATCAGACAAAACTGAAAATTGAATAAAAAAAAACTAGGATTTCTGCTATTTAAAAACATCCCAAAGAAACTCTTATTAAATGTATGTTATGATATACATGAATATTAAATAAGAATGAATCTGGAAATTATCAGGATGCCGCTTCAATAGGACAATAAAGACTTGCTAACTCTTGCTAATTATGTCATTTAAGCACAAAACCTACAAACTGCTATTTTAAATGAGAAGAAATGTATATAATATATATATATATTTTGATTCGTCATTGCTCATGATCTCCGACTGCATGAAGCACTAAATTTTCAAGCTTTTGCCCTTTTTTGACTCGTTACTCAGGTTGCAAGAAGAGATTGGCCAACGACAGGATGCAGAAAACAATTTGAGCGCCTACAGACAGGTGATTCTGAAGATACTGAATTCATGATCTAAACACTTTGTACAGTACACAAAGGGCGGACCATGAGACACACTGAATGTGTGTCTCATGGTCCGCCCTCATTCCCTGTTTGTGCCTTGGTCTTTCCATAGGATGTGGATGAGGCCGCTCTTTATCGTGTCCAGTTGGAGAGAAAGCTCGATGCCCTGCAGGATGAGATCAACTTCCTGAAGAAGACTCATGAGGAGGTAAGAAAGAACATGCTCAATCAAATTTAACTATCACACGACCTGTGCCTTTAACCACCTCTTATGAACTTTTCTTCACTTCTTCCACTAACCCCCCCCCCCCCCCCCCCTCTCTCTCAGGAGCTACGTGAGATGCAGGAGCAGATCATGGCCCAACAGGTGCATGTGGACCTGGATGTATCCAAACCAGACCTGACTGCTGCTCTGAGGGACATCAGGGTCCAGTATGAAACCATGGCCACCTCAAACATGCAGGACACAGAGGAGTGGTACCGATCCAAGGTCAGGAAGACTCGGGCATGCCCTTTAATGATGTGTGCAGTACGGAAGAGTAGATACTTACAGCATTTTTTGCATTTGTACACAGTTTGCTGACATGACAGATGCAGCCAATCGAAACACAGAAGCCCTGCGCCAGGCCAAACAGGAGGCCAATGAATACCGCCGTCAGATCCAAGTGGTGACCTGCGATCTGGAGGCTCTCCGCGGGACAGTAAGTCCACTAGAAAACAATGCATGTTGCTATCATACCTGCTAGGGTAATCCGTCTTTGTAAAGATGGACATGATGCAGTGTCTTCAGTTACATATTTAGTGTAAAATTGCCACATAATTACAGAAAAGTCAGCAGCATTAGAACAGTGAAACATTTTGTCCTGTGTCCTCGACCCAGAGACAAGATCTTCCCTGATGTCAAAAATGTGCTTAAAAAAACCCCACAAAACAATTACAAACAGATGGTAAATGACCACCAACGCACACTCAACTACAAACAATCCAAAATGACTACAGTTTTGCAAAATGAGCACAAAGAAATGCTAAATGATTTACATGAATCAATCAAAAACATACACATAATGACTGCAAACAACCAGAAGCACGCAAAAAGACTAAAATAGATGCAAAACAACTATAAAACAACCACAAAATGACCACAAGGAAGTACAAAACAACTTAAAACTGATGCAAAACCTCATTAAAGATGAAGAAAAGACTTAAAACAGATGCAAAACAATCACAAATAGATGCTTAATGACCACAAACGCACACAAAACAACTACCGTGACCAAACTGAAGACAGGTAAGCAAAATGAGCACAAAGAGATGCTCAATGATTGACACAAATCCCTCAAAACATGCAAAACGACTAAAAATTGATGCAAAACAGTAACAAAAATAATCCAAAATAACCTGAGGAGGGGCAAAATGGTGGGGGCCTCTTAAGTGTCTGTGCCCAGGGGCCCATTGTCTCATAATCCGGCCACGCCTGTGCCCATGTCGACTCCATCACTGAGTTAAGACTAGAGTTGTTGAGGTCGAGAAACATCCTTACTTTTCTTGTCTCTCCTCTTTGAGAACGAGTCTCTGGAACGCCAGCTCCGGGAGATGGAGGACCGCTTCGCCATGGAGTCCTCCAGTTACCAGGATACGGTGAGCCACCTGGAGGAGGACATCCACGCACTGAAGGATGAGATGGCGAGACACCTGCAGGAGTACCAGGACCTCCTCAACGTGAAGCTGGCCCTGGACATCGAGATTGCCACCTACAGGAAGCTGCTGGAGGGGGAGGAGAGCAGGTGAGCCACAGCTCGGCAGACAAACAATGTAACAACAAATGTAAACAAGTCGTGACAGTACATATTCTTCCTCCGTCCTCGTTCAGGATCACCATTCCAGTTCAGAGCTTTTCCAACCTGCAGTTTAGAGGTCAGTATCAAATGTGACCCTGCATATTTTCTTCCCTTCATTGTTTTAGATGTTGCAGATTTTGAATTTTGAGATTTGGGCTGTGTAGCTTCCAAAACATGTCTTCTTTCAGGCTATAGTGGAAATAAAGCATGCAAATGACACATTTTAGATGTTTATTGGTTGTTTTATAGGTTGTACTTGGTGATATATATTACATGTAGTTATTGTTAACCTCTAACAACCTGTAGTGTCTTGTAAATGTATAATTGTTTTCTATACGGTAAACTGTTTTCTCAAAAAATTGTTTTTTCTCACTGGGACAGAAATCTTCACTTCAGTAGCACTAACATACACTAAACTCTCCACTTACCTTTCAGACTCCATTCCCTTCTCCATGCAACTAGGAAGTAGGTGAAGTTGTGCCAGAAACCCCCAAACATGCACACAAAGTGCTCAACCCCCGTGGGTTTACAAGACACCCAAAGTACCGTTGCGGTGTTCAAACATTTAATTTCCTTTGCCATTAGATTTCCTTTCTGCAGCACAACTCCAAGTTTTTTGTTGTCATGCAGCCAAAAGAAATCAACATAAATGGCTGTAATTTCACTGCACTTTTAATAGGACAGTAACACAAAAAAACGTAATCTCACTCTGTTTCACCGAGCTCACATAACAAAGTGTGTCCTCCTCTGCAGTGGCATCAAACCTGCCTGTGTGCACACAGGGATCTGTGTCTTTTGTTTAAGTTATAGTTCATGTAAAGTTCTACATTTTACCTTTTCTTTATGAGGCAATAAGTTTGTCATTTTGTTTTACACCATTTTTATTTATACATGAGACATTTAGCTCCTTATCTCCTGAACACCCATGTATTATATTATACAACACTGAGTAAAACGCGTTGAAAAGAGGATAATGAACTTGTTACACTTGGACTGCACTGATTGTCTTCTAGAAACTAACCTGGACACTAAAACCCCGGAGGCCCACGTGAAGAGGAGCATCCTGGTTCGAACTGTTGAGACCAGAGACGGGGAGGTAACTCACGCACACTGAAGCAGGACCAATCTGCACATTGCACCTCTCACTCATTCCCTCTGGAGGGCACTGTTGAACCCTTCTGCTCGTTTGATACTGTCGCTCAGCACACCTGATGCCATATTCAGCAAAAAACTCACCAGGGATTTGTTCTTCTTTTCAGATCATTAAAGACTCAACCACTGAACACAAAGATCTTCCTTAAAGTTCAATCCCCTGTCATGGTCTAAAGAGGATTAGGACTTTTTTGTTTTGTTTCCAAACCCAAAAGCCGCCCCATAGAGTCATCACATCATATATTTTTCACCTGCAGGCTAATCTGTTCACTGCCCTGCAACCACAACATAACCCGTAAATACTCCTAGACTCACTCATTACAACTTCTGCCAGAAGAAACATCTATATTGAGCTTTTTTACTGCTGTGAGTAGGAGTTAGGTCACTCATCTTAAATGGTCTGTAGCCTGTCCCAGTAAAAAACGAGTGGAAATGTTTAGTTTTAACTGACTCTGAGTTTTATTTTTAGCATTGTTTCATATTAGCTGCCATAGCAGAGAAGCCATTGTGTTGAGCTAATATGTAGCCTGTTGGAGGTTGACGTGCGGTTATGTGTATGTGAAGTGCGGTAAGGGAAGTCTGGGTTTTGCAGACATCCGAATTGGATTTAGACAAGAAATGAGAGGTATGTGTATGTTAGAGCAGCTTCCAGCAGAACGACAGGTGAAATCGTGCTGTTTTTTCTCGTTTTTTTTTAACCCTTGCCTGGTGCTGTTTTTATTACCTGCACAGGTGTTTTCAATTAGTGCACTCTCACTTCTGATGTGATTAGACAAGTGCTCAGATTGGAGCTGGACGGAGATCATGAAACTCAATCTCTAGAATGTCTTTATGTTACTTTTTCACACGTTACAACCCTTGACCTTCAGACCAAACAACCTGCTATGGCTGCTTTTGATGGGTTAAAACTGCAAAACCGCAAGATGCAACGACAAATGGTATGCATGACATACTGGACAGTCGGTAATCTGTAGAGATTCAAGGGGACATATTATGGAAAATTCACTTTTTCAGTGCTTGTGAACATACACTAACAACCCAGTCAGTTGTTAGTGGGCGAGCCAGCCATTCATCCCCTTCCTATGTCACATGCCAACATTTCTCATCAACAGGTTGGCATGAAATCTTACGGAATACAAAGTTCTATTTAACGCTGTGAAACGTTGACCTTTAGGTGACCGTGACTGGTTAAGTTTAGGCAATAAAAGGACTTAATAGAAGGTCCTTGTTTTGCTCAGTACACCGCCAAACATCCTGACCCAAAACCTCCTCCCTACGCAGATTCTGGCGCTCTTATACAACGTAACCTGATTTCCCTCTTTGTGTAATTTCTGCTGTAATAAATGTGTGGATAACATACGATTTACAGTGCATTACTTTTTTACTTTTGTTATACGTATGAACGGGGAATGAGAACAGCCTGAACTCGCAGTATCTCCACCCACAACTTCAGAACTATACCTTTGCAAAGATGAGCCACGTTTTTGAGTGATGACTAGGTGCTAAAATGAAACGTCTCAGACAGTCAGCATGAAAAAAATACACATTAAAAGTATGTAGAAACCCAAAATACAAGCATGAAGCTGAGAACTAGTATAATATTGGACCTTTAAGACCAGAAATTGAGTTTCCGGACATGTAAATGTGCCTTTACTGGCACAAATGGAGTACTCTAGACAAAGACAGAAGACGTTTATAAGTCGAGCAAAATTAAAATCACGAAGACATCAGACAAACGGAGACAGCTGCCAGGCAATCAAGATGAAATCACCGCAGAATGAATCAAAACCATGTTTGATGTACGAGTTTTGGTGTCAGGGTTCCCATTATCTCCACACTGCAGCACATTCAGCATTTGTAAAAAAACAAAAACAAAAACAATATTCAGTCAAAGTCTATTTGTGCAGTCATTTGCATAACTGCCCATTTTAGCTGTGTTTTCCCCACTTGACTGCACTAACGGCAGATGCTGATTGTTTTTGTAGCTTCACACTCAGAGGGCAGTGACCATGGCAACCTTTACAGTGATGTCACATGCATATTGTTGATAAAAAAGAGTTGGAAGAGTCTGAAGGGAGGTCTAATGAGCCCAAATAAACAAGACATCACTTCACTGCTGCGTCCTCCATTCAGCTCATGCTGTCCTCTGTCTCTTGAACACAACATGATAAGATATTTTTTTCGACACCAGGGACGTGTCAGGGCATGCTAACTCATCCAGCATGATAAGATAGGGACAGAGCCAGGTACGGAGGAGGTGTTTGGAAGATGATGTGTCCTCTCCAGCCTTCAGTTAATCCACCAGCCTCAGTTCTCCAATTTCGCCGGCCAATTTCTGTCCTGTTTGACTGATAGCAGAGACACATAGAGAGAGAGAGAGAGAGATAACCTCTAACAAATCCCACAGAAACCCTTATTTTTTATTTTGAAAGGAAGGATGAAAAGGAAAAGGAGGCTAAGAGAAAGGATGGATGAATGTCACAGCTCAAACACTTCAATCCAGCCTCCTGCTTGGTAAATCCTGCTGGCTGAAGCCGTGCTGACAGGCCCTGCCACTAATGAGAGTGGTGCTACGGCGAAGCTGGCTGTCGCTGTGCTCATCGCCAATTTGTTTTCCATTGTGCCTCCCACCTTCTCCACTGGTGCCACAACTTCCACTCCTGTGACTCAACCCGTCTCCTGTTTCATAAACTCTCGGACACGGATGATCCTGCTTTTTTGGGGGTAGAAACATCCGCAGATGTGAATATAACATTACATTTTTTTAACCACTGCTACACGCTACGACTTCCTGTTAACTTAATAACAATAAAACACGTCGTTTGTTAATTGAGTTGATGCCTCATGTTTTGTTTCCAGCAAACTTTCCATTTATTTTTATGATTAAGTTAAAAAATATTTAGAATGCAGTGGGTTTAGTTATGATCGAAGCTCACAAGACAAATTAAAAATCCTACAGTCTCTGAGGAGACATCGACTAAATGGAAGTTTGAATCATTAATCCTTCTTCTTTGGTGTCTGAATTATGCAGTTTTTATCTCTGTTAAAATAGCCATTATTGAAGCAAAGAAGGGCAACATGGTGGTGTGGTGGTCAGCACTGTCGCCTCACAACAAGAGGGCTTCTGGTCCGAATCCTGGCTGGGGCCCTTCTGTGTGGAGTTTGCATGTTCTCCCCGTGTCTGTGTGGGTTTTCTCCGGTTTCCTCCCACAGTCCAAAGACATGCACGTGTTAGGTTAATTGATGACTCTAAAATTGCCCGTAGGTGTGAATGGTTGTCCGTCTCTGTGCGTCTCTATGTGCCCTGTGATAGACTGGCGTCCTGTCCAGGGTGTACCCCGCCTCATGCCCGATGTCAGCTGGGATCGGCTCCAGCCCCCCGTGACCCCGACAGGGACAAGCGGTTGAAGATGAATGAATGAATGAAGCAAAGAAGAACAGCTGATTCCAAACTTTTGGCCCATACAGTGAGCTTTCATCTCACTGAAAAGAGTGTTATGCTGACAGTTTACTTTAGGCTGCAAGAGAAAAGACAGCAGAAAGACACCATTCATCAGACTGTTTCTGCCCGTCGGCCAGCTGAGCAGATGGTTCACTTCCTGTAATATCACGGCTCCTGATGAGTGTTAATGTATTATAGGCAGAGAGATAATTGGAGCCAGAAATCCCTGAGATGCAGATTGACACCTGCACTGCATCACCAAACACCTGAACTCCAAAAACATCTTGTTTCCTGTGATGTTGCTCCACCGGGTTTCTTACAGTTGGATAGTAATCTGGGAATTTAATTTATCATGTCCTCATACATACTTCATACTTTAATTTAGTTTGTTTGACTTCTTGAAGGATTGCTCCACAATTTTTTCACGTTTCTTTGGGGGAAAAAAGAGTAGTCAGGTGCCCATATGTACATTTAAACATGTTTCACTGTAACTAAAGTGATTTTGTGGGGGTGACTGTGGCTCAGTTAGTAGAGCGAGTCGGCCAATGTCCGAAGGGTTGGTGGTCTGATCCCTGCCCTGCACTACTTGTGTCATGGTCATTGTGTCCTTGGGCAATACACTTCACCCACCTTGCCTCGTGTGAATGTGTATGACTGCTGTATATTTGAGGTGGTCGGAGGGCTCGGGTAGGCGCTGATTGGCTGCCACGCTTCCGTCAGTCTGCCCCAGGGCAGCTGTGACTACCACGTAGTTTACCACCACCATGTATGTCTGTGTGAATGAATGGAACCTGGACTCTGTAAAGCGCACTGAGAAAGACGCTATATAAATCTAAGCCATAATAATAATCTTAAAATAAATTTGTTCGGGCATCTAGTAAGGATGCCCCCTGGGCGCCTCCCTAGGGAGGTGTTCCAGGCACGTCCAGCTGAAAGGAGGCCTCGGGGAAGACCCAGGACCAGGTGGAGAGATTATATCTCCACACTGGCCTGGGAACGCCTCGGGATCCTCCAGTTAGAGCTGGTTAATGTGGCCCGGGAAAGGAAAGTTTGGGGTCCCCTGCTAAAGCTGCTGCCCCCGCGACACGACCCCGGATAAGTGGTTGAAGATGAGATTTAGTTTCATGTGGCTCCATTTTCATAAACCCATCCCTTTTAGGAGCTGCTGCCCTCTCTGAATCATCTTGGGTCTGATTGACTCCCTTCACTACCACAAATACGGACATTTCTCTCAGTTAGAAAAGTTCAAACAAATGGGAAACTCACAGTATAGTGACTGATTTTGTGCTTTATCATATACCGTGAAATGTCTTTTATATATTGTCAAATTAATTGTAAAAAGATTAAAGGCTGCTGAAAATGTCTATTGATTCTGTAGGTTTAATACAAGTATGAAGAAGCAGCTATAATTTAATTCCTCCTGCAGCATAGAGAGCTCAAAATGTTAATTATTTCCTCTCTTTTTTCTCTTCTGCTTTGTCTGCCATACTTGGGACATTTAACAAAAAAGTAAGGAAAGCTTAAAGTGTAATTCAGGTGCAAAATCATCCCATGGTCTTTTTCGGCACTAACATACATCAAATAAGCCATAGAGACAGTTTTTTTGTGTATGACCTATTAACAGAGAAATCCAGAAGATTCGCTGACAGCTGGATGTGGCTAACACTGATTAGCTCGGGGGAGAACGGTGAAGGCATTCAAAGGTCTTTTTTAACCACTTATTCTGCTGAAAATAACAGCAAACCTCTGAAGCAGCATGAGAAGAGTCCCTACACAGAAAACAAAGCACCAACAACGTAGTTAGTGAACCCAGAGTTTATTAAAAGAGTGTTTTAAAGACTTTCCTACTGGCCCCGGTACCAGCTCCTCTCATAGTCAAGTCCATTCAAGTCTATTACCAAAGTGAATCCAAAAGGAAGGAGCCCATTGGTGCTTTGTTTTATGTGTAGGGACTCTTCTCATGCTGGTAACTCTGACGTAACACCCTTTCAAAATATGATTTCCGGGTCCAAACACACTGTTGAAACAAATATACAACAATGGCTGAACATGTGAACAATTACGATTACCTCTTTTGTCAGTTAGACATCTTTTTTATCGATAAGAAAGAGGTAAAATGATGGGTTAGGGTTAGGGTTAGGATTATGTTGTTTTTTGTAAAAACTCTGTTCAAACCACTGGGAACATGGCACAATGCGACGTTGTAGAAATACGAGGCTTGGACCTACTTGGACCTGGAAATCATATTTTGAAAGGGTGTTAAATCACCTCTTAACAGCCTGATCATGCTACTGCAGGGGTTTGCTGTTATTTTGAGCAGTATTAGTGGTTAGTGGACGTTTGAATGCCCTCACCGTTCTGCCCAAGCTAATCAGTGTTAGCCACGTTCAGCTCAATGGTTTATTTTATGTATGTAAGTGCTGATAAAGACCATGGGATGATTTTGCTCTGGAATTACACTTTAATGACATCAGAAACTTCCTCAATACGGTCAAAAAATACAAATGCATCTCATCATTTGTGAAAATTGAAAAATGACTGAAAAGGCCTTTAGATTTGAACACGGAAATATGGCATTATTCGCTAAATATTTGTCTTCTTTTCATCTCGAAGAACTTGCCTTGAGCTTCAGTGCATTGAAAACCCTCACATTCAATGCATCAGTCTTTGTTTTGATGTGTGTATTGTTGAGTGTGTGTAAAGTACAGTACGTATCTGTTTTGCCTGGGTCTTATCAGAGGAATGGAGGGTCTCAGGTCTGCACAGAAGTCGACTCTGAGCTGAAGGAATTCCAGGCAGATAAAACTCTCTGACCCTGACGTCTGGCTCTGAAACACTTTCCCGTCCAGAGTTGTTCCACAGGAGCGGGAAAGGGGCGAAGATGGGCATTTTTAAGCTCATTATCTTTCCCGCAGAGGGTGCAAGGTGACAACAGCTGTCATGTAGGCTATAGAAAACATGAATATGCACGGTCACCCGGTCTCGTTAGGAAATGCCAACACTTTCTGTTAAAATACACCAGCATGGACTTATACCCTTAATTTGTGACAGTAAGGACTAGTTTCTCTAATTAAGTCATTCCTTACTTCCCCTAATGCATTCTGGTCATGTTTTCATGGATGCAGCAAATAACCTCGACACACTGGAGAGCACATACCACCTCCAAGGCTACCAATAATTATAATTAGTATGATAATTATGCTTAGAAATTTGAACCTGCATGAAGAAAGTCGTAATTGTTTCGAAGACAATTATTCTGCAGCTACTTTAATAATCATTCAAATACTTTTTCTAGCAAAAATGCCACACATTACCTATGTTTGGATATGCTGCCTTGCTGTTTATCTTGTGTGACAGTACATTAAATATATCTTGGACTGCTGGTTGGATAAAGCAAGCAATCTGAAGCTGCCACCTTATAAACTTAGAGTTCCTATACTGTAAACAATGAGATTCCCATGTCTTTTCTTGATTAAAAAAGCAGGTTAAAGTATTACATAAATACTGTAAAAGTATAAAAACTCTCAATCTACAGAGAAACGCACGCATCTTTTCAGAAACTTTGTCTTTAAACAAGCCGTCAGGACTTCTGTACAGTTGTGATGTCAAAGCTACACTATATAAATGTAGAAAGTGCTGCTACAGTGCTGTTACATCATCACCGGCTGCAATGATGATGCAGAGACGCAGAGAGTGCAGATGTTGACCCCTAAACACCGACCAATCAGAGCAGACTGGGCTTTTTTTAGGAGGGGGATCTTAAAGAGACAGGTGCTAAAACATATTCAGACAGACAGTATATATATATATATATATATATATATGTTTATCATCATTCATTCATATTCAACAGCTTATCCCTGTCGGGGTCGCGGGGGGCTGGAGCCGATCCCAGCTGACATCGGGTGTGAGGCGGGGTCCACCCTGGACATGACGCCAGTCTATCACAGGGCACATAGAGACAAACAGAGACAGACAACCATTCACACCTACGGACAATTTAGAGTCATCAATTAACCAAACACCTGCATGTCTTTGGACTGTGGGAGGAAACCGGAGAACCCGGAGAAAACCCACGCAGACACGGGGAGAAGATGCAAACTCCACACAGATAGGCTCCAGCCGGGACACGAACCGGGAACCCTCTCGCTGTGAGGAGACAGTGCTAACCACTAGAACACCGTGTCGCCCTTATATGTTTATATTTAACATTAAAGCATGTAAACTGAACCTGAAAATGAGCACAATATGGGACCTTTAAGGAAATGTTTTGCTGAGGTTTTAGGGATCAAAATATTCATTGGGAAAACAAGATTACTCAATAATTAAACAGCTCTGAAAAATGTATTATTATGAATTTAATAAAGTATCCTGCTGACTACTAAACACACAAACAAAATAACAAATGAGACAGAAAACATTGAAGATAAACAAAAATGATTAACTTAAATATTTGACTTTCCAGTCTTATTTTAGAGAATAATTAAAGGATGCTGCAGCAGGTACCTAAGAACTCTCACGGGTGAGTCGGTGTTGCAGCCGACGCTCTTTGTCGTTACGGCACTTTCTTCACCGCCCTCTCTGGTGCACATTCCTGTCTGACTCGAATCTCACACCGAGGGGTCATGGGAAGGCATGCGTGTGCTCCTCGGTTAATTTTAACCCTCATTTCATCAAGGCCATAAAGACAGAGCACAGAGCGACCACCTCAGCCCGTCTGCCGGAGCAATGACGTTACGTTTCTCTCTGATCTTCAAACACCTTTTTGCAGAATGAAGCGCCGCAACATGCTCATACCAACTACTCTCTTTGGACAAAGTGGAGCGATGGCTTCTTAGACGTAAAGGTCACCGGCCTGCCCGCTCATGAATGAGTCACATTATGGCTGGGCAAAGTCTTCTATCTTTGGTCAGTCATTTCATTTCACGATATCAATATTAATTCAATAAATAAATAGAAATAACCACGCAGTAAAGTCTATTTTGTGTTTGTGCTAGCAAAACAGCTCCTCTATGATTTGCCCCAGCTTCGCTTTCTCATGCAAAGATCAGAACGTAGAGCGTCGTCCACATGGCGTAAATCTTTCCCCAACACGGTGCAGCTGCCGGTTTTTCGACATTGTGATAGAAACGATATTTAAAACATATATACAATAGACATTTTATATCATTTTGATAGCACCGAGCCCTAGGTTACACCTGCAAACTCAATAAAATTCAAAACATTTATTTGTGCCCACGGGAAAATTTGAAGAGGCATATAAGACCGCCTTGTCAACCGCATTGCCAACCATCTCGCCAACCACCTCGCCAACCGTCTCGCCACCCACCCCGCCAACCGTCTCGTCAACCTTCTCGTC
>NC_139842.1:20382775-20465275 GCF_963691815.1 Echiichthys vipera
GGCCATTATTTAATATACACAAAATGGCTTTTTAATCTTGGTATTACCTCATTTAGTGATTGAGAAAGAAAATCTAACACCAGGGGAAATAATGTGAGGGCAATATATTCAATTTTAACAAATAGTTTTAGGATTTGGGGGTGCTGTAACAACTTTGGGGATTGCAACAAATAATGACCAGATTGTTTAATATTTTTATTTTTATTTTTATTATTATTATTATTATACATTCTTTATTTTCTAATTCATCTTTTTCATCTTATTTTTGAGCATACTGTTATTATAAAGTTTGTTTCATGCAATAAAATGGGAATCTTATTGCATGAATTATATCCCTGTTTTTATGTCTATTTTCCCTTATTGTAAAACACTTTTTGTGGCATTTTCTGTGTGAAAGGTGCTATGAAACTTATTATTTTTGTATTATTGTTACTATTATTATTCAGTGAGTTTTTATTTTCTATCTAATGTATTCTTTTTAATTTTTTTTTAAGGTTTTTACTGTTTATTTCCCATCTTTGCATTAATCATGACATTCTATCCCTGTATATAATATATATATATATATATATATATATATATTCCCCTTACTGTAAAATACTTTGTGCTGTAAAATACTTTGTGCTAAAATTATTGATTTTTTTATTATCATTATTAATTGTATTTAATTAAAAAAATAAATGTATTAATAATCCATAGAGTGTGGTCTATACCTACTCTGTAAAGTGTCCTTAGATAACTTTTGTTATGATTTAGCACTATAAATACAATTGAATTGAAAATTGAATTGAATTGTATTTCATTATTATGCCGAGTATTTACCACCATCACTTCATGAATAAATATCCAGTGATAAAACCAGCCACCTTGGGCAGATCTGACCTTGCGCGTAATCCTCAGGTCTTGGAGTCAGTGCTCTTATTTTGAAAGTCTATTCTGTTGTACTTCCTTTTCTGATCTGGTAAACTCGGGCAGGCTGGTCACTGCTGACAGCCGCTCCTGTCGAGCCGGGGGGAGGTGGAAGGGGAGTGGATCCAGGCACTGTGGCTGATAGCAGCTTCTTCTCCACCGTGCTTATCGCGCAGTGTCCAAACTTGAGGGGGAATGTTGCGATTAAATCAATAAACTTAGATCTCCTGTTCCCAACTTCTCCTCCAAAACAAGGTCCCCTTCTCTGCGTGTCTCTGCCGAGAGGAAGCAAAACTGTGGGAACAGGTTCATGCATTGTTTGTTTTTCTTTTTAAAGGTTAAAATATGTTGCACTGGATTTTTACAGCATCCTAGTCTACTTTTTTTTTTTGGTCTTGCATCCTGCATCTGCTATCGCCCTGGCAACCGGAGCAGTCCTCTCCATCCTCCTCCAGAGCTCCAGCCTCTGAGAGAAATCCAAAACCCGCCTTTAGACGCGCGTCCTCCACGTGGAAGCGGGCTGTTTTTCTCCACAGGTGGCGCTTCAGATTTTTTGTTTTATCTATTTTTTATTTTTTTTTAAAAACACCAGTAGGGGTTCATGTGTCGGAGAAGTCTTTTCTCTCAGCACCAAAATGCCTGTGAGACGCGGTCATGTTGCGCTGCAGAACACCTACCTGGACACGATCATCAGGAAATTCGACGAGCAAAGTAAGTGCACATGAAATTTAACTAAAGTATGCACATTAGATGCTGTCACACAGTTCATCTCCACATAGCGACGATTAAATTGTTACAAATATGCATATTTTATTACTTTTAAACATACATATAGAGGATTTTGATAAGGGTGCTTTCAATTAATCGGATGCGTAAAAAGAGTTTGGCAACATGTGGTATTAAAGGGAGATAACAGTTCTGTCGGTCTCTGAAAAATAGGACAGGCTACATGGATATTTAGGGGAGACCGGGGGCAATTGTGACAAGGGATAATTGTCAAAGGAACCATTTCAGACCAGGCTGAACCATGCAACTCACTATGTTAACAACATTTAGATAATCCTTCATTATTCCCACACTGGGGAAATGCTCATTATTAATTGTATAACATATGATTAATTACACTGTTTTAATACATCGTTGAATGGATTTTACATTGTTTCAATTATATCTTTATTCTCAGGGGTTTATCGTAATTCTTGGTATTAATATTAGGTATATAGGTATTAAGTAACCTTATATAGGTATAAGTGTGGTGTTATAATCGCCCCTGCACATGATGTTACATTTGATTTCTGGTGTGACTCTAACATTGCTTGTTAATATTTAGAGCACAGATACAAGATACCTATATAAAATAGTATCCTAATAGTTCAAGAGCTTTTTGAGTAATGACTTAAAAAAAAAAAAAAGGTACAATGGTCTCCAGTCTCCTCTGTGTGAGGATTGTTAAACTAGAGCACCGTTGTGAATGGAACAGGGTTGGATGTACTTTTAAAGGTGCATAATGTGGGTAAAACCTTGTTAGTTTGGTGCCAAAGCATAATTTTGCATGTTAAAGTTGCAGTTACAAAAAAAGGCGACCTTTCATTTGAATGTAGACTCCTTTGTTGCCTGAACAGGTGTCACACTGACAGGCTTTTAATGGTACACTGGAAAAAAATGATGCTGTAAGCCTTCCCCGCTGCTCCTTTTATGTTTGAGGTGTTATTGCACCTGCGTGTGTGTGTGTGCGTGTGTGCGTGTGTGTGTGTGTGTGTGTGTGTGTGTGTGTGTGTGTGTGTGTGTGTGTGTGTGTGTGTGTGTGTGTGTGTGTGTGTGTGTGTGTGTGTGTGTGTGTGTGTGTGATCACCTGCTGTCTAATTTTAAAGTTCCATTAGCTCATATGTTCCACAGAGAGAGACCACCGCTCACACATTTGGTTCTTGTACATCATCTCACATTGCACATCAGTCATTTAGCCTTTTGTTGGTATAATTTGTTGTTTTAAAACGCTACAAAACATTTTACATAATGCAAAATAATCAACACAAAGGCTGCTTTTTCAGTCTACCTTTAAAGTCAGTTTCCCAAAATTCCCCCCTCTCCTACCTCACTACGGTCTAACAGTGTGTTGGACTGAAAATGACCCTGATCGGACATTCCACACATGAACAAATAGTTGATTGCTCTTAATTCAGGATAAATACTTTTGGTTAACTGAAGCCCCTTTTTAAAAAAAAAAAGACCCTGTTATGTAATGCCTCTACTGTATGTCCCTAAATGTGTGCACGCGCAGCCACATGCACATGCACGACCAGGTGAATGCACGTGCCACAGCGGTGCTGCTTAGCAACACTGTGACGATCCATGCTTCTGCATTGAGCCCCAGATAATGACTTTGGACAGGATGTGCTTTCCACCAGAGGAGCTCACCCATTTACTTTTGAGGCTGAGAGAGGGACTGAGGGAAGTGTCCCCTTCACTCATCTGTACAGGCAGCAGAACCCAGTTCCACACCGGGAAAATAACATTTAAAAAAAGGGCCAGTCAGAGGATATGTACTCTACATTCAGCTCACCTAACTCCTCCATTAGCAGCCTTCGAACAGAACGGTCCTACTTCACGTTCATGGTGGACGATGTTTTGGCATGCTGATGCAGATTTCCATGTACAGTCATCAGTAACAGGAACTGGATGGTATATGAGCTCGGAATTACTATTGCGGATTTATTTAAGGAGTGCAGAAGAGTTAATACTCAAAAGGTTGACATTGCATGAAAAAAACGTGACTTTGGTCCAGTTTCCAGTGGTGAAAAAAGTGTTCAGATCCTTTACTTCACTACTGTAAAAGTAAAGTAGTAAAAGTCCTGCATTTACAATCCTACTCAACTAAAGTACAGAAGTATTGTGAGCTGAAAAAGTATTAAAAAAAAAAATCAAGCATCATTTGTTAGATAAGAAATTAGTTTAATTTCTCAAGCTTTTTTCTAATGTTTGCTTCTTTGTGTTTTACCCATTTGGGGCTCAAATATGAAAACTAAACAGAGGATTTTAAAGTATTTAGGGTGCAAATTTTACCGCAACTGTCTAAATAAATAGGGTATTTACAAAATGATTTTTTTTTATTTTAAAAAGTGCATTGTTATACTATTGTATATATCTTGCACTGATGCTGGCATCATTTTAGTCTGTACAGTTGTTTGCTTCTTTTTGCATTGTTTTTATTGTTGTTGATTTTGTTTTGTTTCAGTTTCTTGTGTACAGCTACCCTCTGTTAACCTGACTCCGCAAGATGTATTGATTCGCATAATTCACATTTGCTCAGCATATCCATCTGGGAACTCTTGTTTGGAGATCTTTTGGGAAGGGGCGAAAATACTGGATGCTGATTGGATATACCATCTGTCCATCACCAACATATGGGCAAAATCAACCAATCAGATCAACGAAGCGTATGACATAATAACAGCGCGTAGAGGGAAAGCTAAGAATGTAAACAACATGTCAAATATGCATATTTTATTACTTTTAAACATACATATAGAGGATTTTGATTAGAATGCTTTCAATTAATTAGATAAGATGACAAGAGCGTACACAGAGTTTGGCAACATATGGTATTAAAGGGAGATAACAGTTCTCTCAGTCCCTGAAAAATAGGACAGGCTACATGGATATTTAGGGGAGATAAGGGGCAATTGTGACAAGGGATAATTGTAACATTTCAAAGAAACCCTTTCAGACCAGGCAGAACCCTGAAACCCACTATGTTACCAACAACAGTGCGTAAAGCTAAGAAAGGAAACAACATGTGGGTAAAGGATATCCGCCGTTTGTGTAATGGATAAAAGGGTAAAGCTTTAGCGAGCGGGTTGCTCGATAGCTGCGCTCATCTCATCCGTGGAAGCCACCATTTTGTTTACACTGAAAAATCGCTTCTTGTTTCGTCACTTAAATCCGCCTCAAAACCAACGCTGATTGGTTCGGTCGCTGGTCAAACTTCTCCAGATTTTCTCCTCTGCACGTTACCAGACTGATCTGCGAGTAAAATACAATGGAGCTCAGACATCAGGATGGTCTCACGAGGCTAACCCTATGTGCCCACAGGGTCAGATTTTTTTTCTTGAATTCAGATTAATATGCATATAATGTTAGTACGTAACCTTGTGCCAATCTGTGCGTTTATATGTAACATGATTGTTTGTGTGAGTATGTCAGAGACCCTCTTTAATTTCTGACATTGATGTGAACACCTCTTCCACCACTGCCAGTATAAATAGAGACAAAATTATGGAAACACAAAACAGAAAAGACAATAACATCATCCAGCAGTAGGCTCATTATATAGGGTAGATAATTAAAAGCTTTCACAGGTGGATGAATACAGTCTAATAAGGAACCAACCTGTGAATTCCCACAAGTGAGAGCAGGTATGTGACGCCACAGAGGCTCTTGTGTTAAAGTGGCCACCTGCTTCTCCTCAGTCCCCTGGGAGAAATGGTAATGGTATTAACATTAGCGTCATTATGGAGAAGTTGACGACAACATTAGCTCCACTTCAGCTGATTGTCGAGTGGAGAGACACTGTGACGGCCCACTTAAACATGTTTGAATCAATCAAATAGTGCAAGTGTAATTGTGTTGTATGCTCAAGATTTTGAAGCATAAGCAAATGAAATATAGAAGTGTTTTATTTAATAACTTCAACCCAAAGTCGCAGAGTATTCCTAAATCGATTTTTAAACTGGAATATGACGCTAAGTGTCTTTCCTCCCTCAGATCGCAAGTTTCTGATCGCCAATGCCCAGATGAAGAACTGTGGCATCATCTATTGCAACGAAGGCTTCTGCCAGATGTTTGGTTTCGCGAGGGCCGAGATCATGCAGCAGCCCTGCACCTGCCAGTTCTTGGTGGGGCCCGGCACCATGAAAAGCGCCCTGGCCCAGCTGGCTCAGGCCCTGCTCGGGTCCGAGGAGCGCAAAGTGGAGATCCTCTACTACGATAAGGAAGGTAAGGCACAGGAAGAAAGGAATGTTTGATACCTGGGTGGGAGCCTTCCAGCCTTCAGAGAATTTGACGTATTGGACATCTTGACTGTTATGAAAACAAATACTATGACCAGCACGGAAATTCACTGTATTCCAGGAACATACAGAAGGCTGTTAAAGTCCGAACTGACTCGATGAAGTCTTGTCTTCCTGTTCAGAATTAGATTTTTCCAGATTCTAGTCATAAAAATGAAACATGGAAAACTTGATTTATCAGGAAGAAAAAAGGTCTAAATCTCACGACACCACCTAGAGACCTGCCTGTTTTTTGCAGACTCTCCATGATCGTGATCAGTCATCACGAACAAATCAGAGTTTTATCATCAGGCTTGTTGTGTTCCAATACCAGGCAGACACACAGCATCATATCCTTGAGTCATGTTGTGGGGAAATTAGTCAATAAGGGTCAATCAAGAAAGATGAAGAAACAATAAGATCAGCTTTGTCCATGTGAGTTTATTCCAAATCATTTCCTTGCAAGGAAGCCCTCTGAAAAAACGCCTGCAAAAACGTCTCCCATCTTGAAGAGTGCCCCCAAGGTCAGGTTCTGTAGAGTTTAAATACAGATAGTGCAAAACAGCCCAGCTGGCATGACGTTTACGGAGCACAAGGGTGACTTGACCTGTGCCTTGAGTATCGCAGAGCGTTGAGGCAGTGAACAAGTGATCAGTGATCAGTTTGGACACATACAAACAAGCTCAAGATATTTATTAATGCAAAGATCTTTGGAGATGTCACCACAGAGAATCACATCTGTTCAGGCTGGAATCCCGGTGAGATCTGCTGATACAGAGTACACTTCTCCTTTATAGGTATAAGCAAATATCACACATCCACAGACAGTGTCCTTGAAGGCCTCAGCGCTCTTTCGCTTGTAGTTGCCCTATCTACTGACTGCTACACAAACTCCTTTTTATCTCTCCTCTGCACACACTCTCACAGTGGTTTCAAGGCTGAGAAACAAGCACCTACTGTCTGCGTAATACATGAAAATGACAATGAACACAGAGTATAAATGTATAACACCTAATGTGCTACTTTTACATCCACTCTTTAACCACCATAACAATCACCATATATGCCTGTGAATGTTGAATCACCATATATACGTATATACCATATATACCATATATACCATATATATACCATATATATAAACCATATATACGTATATCCTTCAACAAGAGTCATAATTATAAATTCCAGTCCCACTTGTATGGCAGGATAAAGGGAAGTATCTTCACAAGATAACCAGGGCTATACATTACATGCAAAGATAAAGAAAACGTCTGCATCATGAGGAGATAAAGAATGTGTTTTGTCCCGTGTTTTAAAACACAAAACATGTTAATTGTAAATCCCATCACAGTCACAAGTCAAGAATCAGGTGCGTTGCAGACAACAGAAGATTGTCCGTGTCAGACGTGTTGTCACTTATCAGAAATACTCTGTTTGGTTTAGGCGAAGGATGGCGCCTTGTTAGAGTTTACACCGCAGTTACGGAGCCCGTATGTGACTTGGTCATAAATAACTGAGTCTCTTGCAGTTTCCATGGATCTTCTGATGGTTTCAGCGACGGCCCTTGCCAACGGAAATTCCCAAATCTCGTTGTCTCTCCAGTTAGAAATGTTGTTGCCGTCTTTGTGTCACCCTTCTTCACCCCGGGATGTTTGTTTTCTTCTGCTTTTGCACCAGCTGCATGATAAAATATCATCAACAGAGCCACAATCAGCTGCTCTATTCACACAGACTTGGTACTCTGGAGCCGGCAGGATAAACACCTATAGATCTTCCTTCCAACTGAATTTAGACATTTGCATTTGCACATACAGCTCGGCTGGGTAATGTCTCAGTAATTTCAGGTTTGCAGTGCATGTGTAAAGAGCTTTAATCTCTTCTTAAAAACCTGTTCCTGGGATGGGCATTTGGTTTGCCTCTCCTGTTCTGCCATATTGGTTTTTTGGTACAACATTAATCCCTCCTCAACAATCTTTCCCATGCTTCCTTTCCCCTCCTGCACATTTATTAAGTGCAAAATGTTGATTTAAGAAAAAAAAATGATGTGCAACAAAATTATAATTATAGTCTGGGACATTAGAAGGAAAGAAAACTGTAGAGACGTAAAATTGATGGTGATATAAGAATTCCAGTAAGAGAACAGAGTGAAAGAACACAAAGAAATAACAGACGTGACAGACATTTAAACTTGGCATCTGTGGCATTTTACCGAACGTTCCCTCCTCTCAAAGCTTCATTTCCTCTTGACTGATTTAATCTTAATGCTCCCCACCGGCTGCAGACTGACCTGTGCGACTGTTTAATTCCTACTCCACCTTTCATCCGTCACTTGCACAAAGTCACTGAGGCAGAAACACACGACGGAGCCACAAAACACATTTGCTGTCTAATTACACACAGTACACATACAGTACCCACACATGGCTTGCTACTTTGGATATTTGGGCATGGGGTGTGCAGTCTAGAGTGCTGTTGTCATGGAAATGCCAGCTCAAATCCACAAAGCATCTACAGTATTTGTTTTGTCTCATGCGTCTTGCTGTGCTTCCAGACTGTACGGGCAGACTTTCTTTTTTTTTTTTTGCAAACAAGTGGATTCAGCTTCTCTCACAGGCTGATTTTTTTCAGACTAAATTCCTGTTAGAGTGTTTTTTCTCTTTAGATTGGATGTGTGAATGGGACTGAATGCAGGCACTGTGTGGACATACGGTCCTCTGCATGTAAGTGTGTGATTGTGGTGATCTGACCTCTCCCCCCATTTCTATTCTTAGACCACACTGATTGCAGAGTGAAGTTAGACCTGACGGAAGTGTGGCTCATTTAGCCTTAGTTTAAACCTTTCAGTGTTTCGAATCCGTCCCTCTGTTTTACCCTTTAAATCCCTCTCTGTCTCTATTCTTTTATCGGTACCCTGTCCATATATGTGTAAGGGGGTATAGCTCAGTGGTAGAGCATTTGACTGCAGATCAAGAGGTCCCTGGTTCAAGTCCAGGTGCCCCCTACTCTCCTATTAAAGTTTGTTCCCTTCTGTGTCTAAAGGGACCTGCAGACCATGCCTGGTGGACGTTGTCCCTGTAAAAAACGAGGAAGGTGTTGTCATCATGTTCATCCTCGACTTCCAGGAGCTCATTGATCCTGCCGCCAAGAAGTCCGGCCTCAGACAGAGAGTCACTCAAGGATTGATATACTGTAAAGCCTTTTCACACATGTCTTATACCTTTACTCGCATAATGTGCTTTCAATTTTAGAGAAGCTGAATGTTTCTGCTGCTGGGATAAACTGAAACAGCAACTGTAAATATGAATTACTGCACAATCATATTTTGCAGTTTGTGTCACACCATCATAGAGATCAGTGTTGACATTTTAATTATTAACTCAAGCATGCTATTAGTTTCCAGTCACGCACATAGTAGAAATTACCAGCTGACAAAGATTCTCAGCTAGAATTTTTCAGATACATGTACATATAAACGCATTATTTAAAAGAAACTAATCCAGGAGAAAGTGTCTCCCAAAATGTATTTCTTCTAAAAGAAAATACTGCATATGAATATGATTTGCAGCAGATAAAGTTAGAGTCTTCATTACGGCTGAGATGAACACAGACTTTCCCTCTAAGGTCAGAATCGCAGGTTGAAGATGAGGCTGCCGGTGCTGCGGTCCATGAGACGACCTTCACTTTCCAAAGATCAGTTTGAAGGAGTGGTAGTGGACTACCTGCAGGTGAGGTGGTGTACACACACACACACACACACACACACACACACACACACACAAACATACTGCAATGCGGTATGTGTAGGCTTTTTTCTCTTGTTAAACTATAACCATTAAGTATGCTCTGTGCAGTTTCACATTTACTCAAATAGCTGAGAATTGTTTGAAATTCAAGGATTTATTTCGCGGCTCGAAGGACCCCAGCGTGTAGAAAGAGGGGGAAATAATCTACCATTGTTGGGTTCATCTTTCATACTTCTGTTTAGAGTTCTCTTGTGTTTTGACGAATCACTTCTTGTGAGAAAGTATTTCCTGACTGCGTCCAAACCAGACACCGGAACTGTATTTGACTGTTTGGCAGGGATGAGACATTCCTTTCTGTTGCAGGTCTACTTTATTTTGTATAAGCTATAAAGTTTGATATGCAAGAGAAGAAAAAAAAGTGTGTTATGTTTTGTTTTTGTATACCTAAGACGTGGCCTCCTGCTCTCTGTCCTTGACAGCCAAACAGCGAGGATGTCCCCCTCAAAGAGTTTCGGATCCCTTCCAAGGAAAGCTGCATGCAGTCTGAGACGGAAGCTCTGATAGAACAGGACCTGGACCCCCCCTCCCCTGCAGCCCAGTCCTCCACCAAGCGGCGCTCCTTGCTGACAGACCGCCTGGACCCCGGCAACGCCTTCTCCAGGGGGGTGTTACCTCGTAGCTGCTCTCGGGACAGCGTTCGGAGCCTCAGACGCGCCTCGTCACTGGACGACATTGACGGCATGAGGGCAGAATGGAGCAGTCGACCTGGAGACTCCCGAACCAACAGCAGTGAGTGTCTGATGGATGAGATTAGGTTAAAATATAAAATTATATAAATATTATTACAGCAAGCCGTCAGAGGAAAACTGAAGTATCTTTACAGTACATCCTTTCATCATATTAAAGTGTAATTCCGGTGCAAAATCACCCCATGGTCTTTTTCTGAAGTTACATACATCAAATAAGCCATAGAGACAGTTTTTTTGGTGTGTGAACTATTAACGGAGAAATCCTGGAGAGTCGCTAACAGTCGGACGTGGCTAACAGTGGCTGGCTCAGGGCAGTACGGTGAAGGCATTAGAACGTCTTTTTTAACCACTAATAGGCAAGGCAAGCTTATTTGTATAGCAAAATTCAACAAGGTAATTCAAAGTGCTTCACATAAGCATTGGGAAAATAACACATAAAACATATCAATTTAAAACACATAAAAGGTCATTTAAAACATATTAAAGATTGTTACAGTTACAGAAGTTACGGTGCAGTTTACTGAAAAGCAGCGGCAAATAGAAAAGTCTTCAGTCTTGCTTTAAAAGAACTAAGAGTTGCAGTTTTCTGGAAGTTTGATCCACATATGTGGAGCATAAACACTGAACGCTGCCTCTCCATGTTTAGTTCTGACTCTGGGGACACGGAGCAGACTTGTCCCAGACGATCTGAGAGGTCTGGATGGTTCGTAGCTGCTCAAAATTCTGCTGAAAATAACAGCAACCCTCTGCAGTAGCATGAGAAGAGTCCCTACACATTAAACGAAGCACCAACAACATAGTTAGAGAACCAGGAGTTTATTAAAAGAGTGTTTTAAAGACTTCCTACTGGCCCCTGTACCAGCTCCTCTCGTAGTAAAGTCCATTCAAGTGGATTACCAAAGTCAATCCCAATGGAAGGAGCCCATTGGGGCTTTGTTTTCTGTGTAGGGACTCTTCTCATGCTACTGCAGAGGTTTGCTGTTATTTTCAGCAGTATTAGTGGTTAAAAAAGACGTTTTAATTCCTTCACCGTACTGCCCCGAGCTAATCACTGTTAGCCACATCCGGCTGTTAGCGACTCTCCCGGATTTCCCCGTTAATAGTTGATAAACGAAAAAAACTGTCTCGATGGCTTATTTGATGTATGTAAGTGAGTAAAAAGACCATGGGATGATTTTGTGCCGGAATTACACTTTAATGAATCCTTTCATCATGTTAATGAAATATATTGACTATTAACATTTCATTTCATCCAATTAAATGCCTGACAGCAATTAAACACTGTATCATTCGAAATCATATTTCACCAAGCATGAAACATTATCCACGTTTTGCTCGGATTCAATAAAATAGAAAAAATTACAAATGATGTACAAAGCAGCAAAAACTGCAATCAGTTCACGGCACGATTCACTGTGTGAGTCTTTACTTTTCTATCAGACAAGAACAGACAGAAATAGAGAGAGATATGAACGATCACGGCTCTCTAACATCCATAACACAGAGAGCGTCACAGAGAGCGTCACTCGGAGCGCTTGCAGCCGCCTGATGGTCGAACAGGAATCAATCTGTCAGTGTGTGTGTGTGTGTGTGTGTGTGTACGTGTGTGTGTGTGTGTGTGTGTGTGTGTGTGTGTGTGTGTGTGTGTGTGTGTGGTGTAAAGTCCATTTGTGGCAAAATTGCTGCACCTCTCCCTCTTCTCTCGGGGGAAGTATTTTGTGAGGAAACTATATTTTTCGTGCAGGTTCCAATCACACTCTGCGCTCTCACTCTGTCCATCACATTTTCTTTTGTTTTCACCATCCCTTGCACGTCCATCAGTGTCTTTGAGGCTGAGGGGAGATGCAGTTTGTCCTGATTCCCTAATATTACGTCTCTGAAAACATTTTATCTGTAGTAAATATTTGATTTTACATTTGGTTATGATTCGACCTTCAAACCTTTACACTTTTAGATTTAGATGTACATCATAGCTTCTGTTTTAGTTACAATTTCACATCGCATCATGTGTTTCTACAGATCTGAAGCCCAGCGCACTGAACTCCACGTCGGACTCGGACCTGATGAGACTTCGGACCGTCGGCCGCATCCCTCAGGTCACTCTCACCTTCGGCTCGGACCGGATGAGACCTCCTTCGCCCACTGAGATCGAAATCATCGCACCCAGCAAGGTTAAAGAACGAACCCAGAACGTCACCGAGAAGGTCACTCACGTCACCCAGGTAAGACGAGTCCTTTAACAGCTCAGTGGAAAAAGAGAGACGAAAAATCTTTCCTTTTTTTGTGCGTTTTGTTCTCGCTCAGTCACTCTGTGGTCAGAGTTGTTGGTTGCTTAAACATTTTTCTTAATTCGAAATGTACCGTCAGATGGTTCCACCTGTGCACTTTTCCTTTATGTCATAGTTACTGCCCTAAAACTGTGATCCCTGCTTTCTATCTTATTTTCAAAATTTGCAATAACTTTGAGCTGAGAGTCTGTAAAATCAAAAAGGACCGATGTTCAATGTTCTATTCATCATTTTGCCTGATGAAAAGTTAATGGATGTGCCTGCGCCCACAGAACAACTGTTAAAGAGTACAATAGAGGAAAAAAAGGTCAGCTGAAACCTGACAAAACCTTACATCACTTCTGTTTCTTAATACAAGAACAAGATGTGCCCACGAGGTGAGATGATTCCACTTGTTCTCAGTTTTGCTGTTTTTTTAAGGAGTTTTCTAGAAAGGTATCTATAGCGTGTTGACGCAGAATAAGGCAACGCTGATCTTTGTGTCTCTGTGCATTATGTTGTCCAGTTGTCCGTCTGTCCGTCCCATTGTTGTGAACGAGATATCTGAGGAGTGCCTTGAGGGATTTTCTTCAAATTTGGCACAAATGTCCTCACAATCTCTCTATAGACCCAAGAATCCATACGCTAATTATGACGACATTTCACACAAATGATGAAGTGATGACATTTTATATCCAAAAAGGTCAAACGTCATCTTCACGTGACATCATAATGTTTCATAACTCATAAACAGAAGAGGAGACATTTGGTCAAATACTGAATTATCACACATTATAACACTAATCTTCAAACTAAGCTGATTGTTTAGATCTTCCGTGCTGCCGGGTTGAAGATGTGTGTGAAGCATCTGCGTTTCACCAAAAAATACACTTAATACCTTTTTTTACATTCATTCAGTGTCTTCACTACATATATGTTTATGTACATCTGGACAGCTTGGATGCAAACTGCAACGCAGTAATTCCAGTTCTTGGAAATTACTTCTTGGTGAAATGATCAACCTGTTTACATATTTGTGTTTGTTTAGATTGATGGATTTCTAGGATTAATGTTGAAGCAATCCATACCTTTCTTGTATGTGTCAGTTAGAGCACTCAGCGCTTCCCCCAAAGTCCCACCCTCTTCCGCCTGCCTGACCTCTGACACTCGCTCCTCCCCTCACACATGGGTTGAGAGAGAAATGCTGCGTTCAAGTGCCATGGGAAGTCCGAAGTTTCGGACCTCCAACTGGGCAAAATGCACAGGAATATCTGTCAAAGTGGAACCTGCTACTATCGAATTTGGGGGAGATCAACCTACCCAAAATTCACTAGTAGTAGGTTCCACTTTAACAGGCATTCCAGTGCATTTGGCCTAGTTGGAGGTCCGAAACTCCGGCCATATGCTCATTAGGAGCATTTTAAGATTACAAAAGAAAAGTGTAAAAAATGCCAGAAAGGCAAGTTAAGTTAAAGTTAAGCCTAATATTTAGATATTTAGAGGTTGGGGTGACAAAGATTCACAGTGGTGTCTGCCAGCTGTTTTTCCTGAAAGGAAATGATTTCCATCACATCACATACTCCTCCTGTCAGCCTGTTGTCCATAATTGTAGTTGATCTCCTCGCACTGTCACATCCAGTCATCGTCTCTGCACATAAATAGCACTGACAAAAGATGTGTGTAAATGTTTTGTTGCTTCTGGCTCACTGAAGATGCTAAAAGACATCTGCAGTTTCAGGGTCAAAGTGTGGAAGAACAATCACACCTGAGGTGTGACATCTACGGCACAACACAACTCATCAGCCACCTGTCATCGCACCCTGGTGTCTGAGCACACACACACACACACACAGCAGTGGAGAGAGAAACACAATGGAAAAATGCCCAATATATGTCAAATTAGTCTTTTAAAGTCTGACTTAATAGTCCCTATTTGAGTGTTGAATTCTGACAAATGGAGACAATGAAATAATGAAGAGAAGATTAGAGCAATTGAATCATTACATACTCCTCTGCTCTTTGAGAACATCTTCTAAAAGCCTTTTAGTTAATGTTAAAAAAGACATTGTCTCGTTTAGGTGAAGCGCCCTTGTTTACATATTGTATGAGCTCACTGTAGCTTTTGTTGAATATTAAAGTATAACTCATTATTATACAGTTCGATGAATGTTGCGGATTACTAACCTGGCTATGACAATATATATATCGCCAAAACAATATATAAATTGCCTATTGTATATTTTTTTCTATAATGTTTCTATTGCAATTTAAAAAAAAACAGCAAGCCAAACAGGTTTACTGAAATATTTACGTGATTTAGATGCCACTTAACTGTCTGATCCTTGCACATTATGTTCATTTTTACACTAAGGTTTTTTAATAGAATGAGAAAATAAATAACAGGAGTATACAAAACTAGCCTTTAATATATGGTTATTTCATATAGACTATTAATTTATTGAATCACCAGAAAACACATGATATATATACTATACTATATTGAGATATGAAATGACCTATATTGAGTCATACAGCCCTACTAACCACAATATTTACCTCAGAAATATTGTGGGAAATAAGTCGTCTCAGAAACATGTAATAATGTAAGATGTGTGTGTGTGTGTGTGTGTGTGTGTGTGTGTGTGTGTGTGTGTGTGTGTGTGTGTGTGTGTGTGTGTGTGTGTGTGTGTGTGTGTGTGTGTGTGTGTGTGTGTGTGTGTGTGTGTGCGCGCGTGTGTGCGTGTGTGTGTGTGTATGTGTGTGCGTGTGTGTGTGTGTGCACGCATCACATTAACCCAGTTTATCTAAAGGGCTTCCACAGCGGTCAGTTGACTCTCTTCCTAACCAGTCTGAGCCAAAGAAGCTGTGTTTTTTGCCCTAATCAAACTGTTTGTTTGGCTTTTGGTTTGATAATTTATCAGGAAAGCTCAAAAACCTGTCAATACATTTAGAGGAAAATTGGTCTGTTGCCTTCATTGCTCATGGGGGTTGGGTGTCTGTAAATTAAACAGTGCGGTCTAGACCCGCTCTACATAAAAGTGTCTTAAGGATAACTCAGCACCGAGCCGACGTCCGCGCCACACGTCTGTGTGAAAGGGAAAACTGGCAGGGCGGAGCGCCACGCAGCAGTGATGATGAATCGACCCACGGGAGGGTCAAAAAGTGTCAAAGCAGCACTCAGAGTTTACAAGGTTATTAATAACTTACAGCAACATTGCGTGCAGAAGTCCACCGTCTCTTCCCCTCTCTCTTTTCTTTCTCTCCCTCTGTCAAACACGTGTGCCTGCAGCCTGTCGCCGTCCTCTCTGCTGACAGTTGTTTTACTTTAATGCATGAAGTTGGCATTTTGTGGGTCAACTTCAAGCTGTTGATTAACTGTGCGGAGCGGCTCACACACACTTGACACGACACCCCTTCTGCTTCCATAATGCCGGCGTTCTGTGTGGAATCACACGTGTGGCAGCTTTACACCACCTCTGGGGCTGTAAAACGGTGGATGCATCATTGTGACCATCACACCCTCTGGTCCCTTGAACTTTGTGGCATAGAGCAACCAAGGATTTCTTGGTTCAACATGAATCAATAAGGATAATTTTTACATGAGCCACCAAAATGTTTTCTGTATGCTTTTTAATATTTGATCAAATGTTCTTATAATTGGTGCCTAAATTCATGAAGGTTTGGTTGGTGCATTTGGACTCTGGTTTTTCCCCGTCTCCGGTCACTCAGCTGCTGGGGCAAATAAGCAGCTGCATGATTGGCAAGCTCCATCTCACGCAGTGCCAGCCTACAGTAGCTGCACCCAACAACAAACAACCCTGGCAACCTGCAATGCCGGCCACTATTGGCTGCTACAATGTAAACAGAACGTCACAGAAAGTCATTGTCAAACCCAAAACGCCCCATGGGTGTATTATTTTTGTATTTAAATATAGCTCTTAATGAAGATTCTACATATTCAACCTTTAAGTTTCTGAATCTCATCGTCTCTCCAGTTGCCGCCTTCTTCTTCACCGTTGGAGGTTTGTTTTCCTCCGCTGTTGGTCGCAGCAGGATATAAACTTCATCAACACGCCCATTCAACCTCTTTGAATACTCAGGGATAAAATGGTCTTTGCACCAGGGAGCTGTGAGGGTAAACTCTCTCTCAGACTTGCTGGATAATGTCAGATGATTTCAGGTTTGCAGTGCATGAGTGAAAGGGGTTAGAGATGACTTCAGCAACTCCCGGCGTTCCTGCAAAATGTGATTGCAGAATAGAGTGCAGGCATTTAAACTGCCATAACTCAGTATCCACGAGTCAGTACTTTGTAGGAATAATTGCCACTATCAGACATTCAGCATAATTGACTATGTGTATTTTAATGAAAATGGTGGATGGTATGAGTGCTTTCTCTCATCTGAATTAGTCTTTAGTTGTTGTTTTTTTTACATTTTTACATTTTTAGAGGATGTACATTAAGGAAAAACATTATAGAACACACTGATAAACCAACATAACAGGCATTAGCCTTGCATAGCTTCTGACAGTGTGTCTATTTCTAATTAGATGTGCATGCCATTTGCACAGTACTATTGCCCTATGTAATTGCTGCTGCCTTGGTGGTGGTGAGATCTCACTTCTTCACACCAGGGGAGAGAGTGGTAGCGACAGCCGGCAGCACACGGTGGAAGCAACAGGGGCTTCTGTGGCTCTTGGAAAAACTGACAGGACGAACAGAAGGCCTCCTCAAATGCCTGGCAGAACACTTGAGTTGTTATCTTGACTCCGCTGACGTCATGTACAAGTTCAGATAAAGAGCGTCGGCCCGTGTTAGCCGCAAAGACAGCGGAGTGGGTTGTCAGTGTTGAGTTTGTTGTGTTTCTGCTGGAAGGTTGAATGCAGTTATTGCAACTATCTGTCTCCTGCTGACATATCTCACATGTTTTAGATCTGTTTTTTTTAATGTAATGTTTATTTTTCCATCAATGTATGAATCTCCTTTATTTCGTGATTATTATTTCTTTCTACTAAGCATTGAAACAGATTCAATTAAATCAAGAATGATTTATTATCGGGACGCTTTTGCAGATCCTTTATCTTCTTTTATCGAAAACACTTCACTGTTAGAGTGCTGTCTTTTGTGTATGTGTGTGTGTGTGTGTGTGTGTGTGTGTGTGTGTGTGTGTGTGTGTGTGTGTGTGTGTGTGTGTGTGTGTGTGTGTGTGTGTGTGTGTGTGTGTGTGTGTGTGTGTGTGTGTGTGTGTGTGTGTGTGTGTGTGTGTGTGTGTGAAGTGGGATTTGTTTTGGATTTATTATGTGTATGCTTTGGCGTTCTAGCTGTCAAACACCATATTTACTGAAGTTCTTTAGATGGTTAGTTGATTCATTTTAAAGATTTTCTCCAGACTTAAAAAAAAGTGCTTTGAATAAAAAATAAATAAATAAAATACTGACAGTATTTCCCCTCTTCTTAATAAAATATGTCTTAAAAGAATCATGGTACGGATACACAAATGATGCATTTTTGCATTTTGCTGCATTCATGTGGTGTCGGAGTATGGGATACATTAGTTCCAGACTGTGAAAATTCACACTGCATTAAAACTGTGAGATAGGGCATGCCTTGGCGGAGGTCTGCTGTTGTAATGTCAGTATAGAAGGTAACTAGGCAGCGCTATCCTCGCTGCTGAGTGTGTGAGGATGTATGTGGAGATTGTGTAGGTGTGATCGCAGACTGTTAGTGAAGCTGTCTGTGAGAGCGGGGAGAGGTTCTGGTGAGATGGAGTTATGAAAGCGAGTAAAAAGGGCGACGGCTGTGAGACTATTGAGCGGCACTCGGTGGCTTGACGCTGATTCCAGTGACCTTGGCCTCTCGGAGCTAATGGAAGTGGAGGGCAGCGGGCGTGCTCTCTGTGCATCTATCAGACCTCTAACTGCCCTCAGAGTCACACCGCAGCTCTGTTAAAGCAGCTGTGCTACCACAGATGAATGTGGTTCCCTGAAAGTCAGGTTTTTTACGTCACAGTCATCATTGCTGGGGGATAAAAAAAACCATAGCAGTGGTCAATAACTTCACCAATGCAAGTTTTCTAAAGAAATATCACGTAGTTTGGTTTACGTGTAACTAAATCTATAAGCCAGTGGTTGCCTTTACTTTTAGTTATATGCCGTTATACAATAAAATTGTTAATTATCCTGCCTTTGTAATTGGATTTCGATTGGCAAAAAGGGAAAATGAAGGTTGTCATTGATCTTTGCTCATATTGATTTGTCTGCATAACATGAAGCGCATAGTGTGATTGACTAGACTGTAGCTTGTAAAAGACTGTAGAAAAGGCTCAGCACACTGTGAATAGTAGTGTGTGTGTGTGTGTGTGTGTGTGTGTGTGTGTGTGTGTGTGTGTGTGTGTGTGTGTGTGTGTGTGTGTGTGTGTGTGTGTGTGTGTGTGTGTGTGTGTGTGTGTGTGTGCGCGCGCGTGCGTGAGAGAGAGAGAAAGCAGAAGCGTGTTTATATGGTGCCCCCTGGCTTTGAATGAGCGTACAACAGGCGACTGTAGAGGTATTCAGTTTGTTTTGTAGAGAACTGTTTTTGAAAGGTGGAAACATGATTTTCACATTTTGTGGGCAGGAGTGTGTGTGTGTGTGTGGGGGTGTGTGGGTGTGTGTGGGTGTGTGTGGGGGTGTGTGGGGGTGTGTGGGTGTGTGTGGGGGTGTGTGTGTGTGTGTGTGTGTGTGTGTGTGTGTGTGTGTGTGTGTGTGTGTGTGTGTGTGTGTGTGTGTGTGTGTGCGTGCGTGTGCGTGTGTGTGTTTGCGCACGTCTGCAGGTTAAACAGGTTCATATTTCTAAAGTATAATCTTCTGAACAGCCCCCAAACTCATTATTCAAGAGCAGCCATCAACACGTTGAGGATGTTGCATGATTGTCCGCAAACTTTCTGTTAATTCCCCGCAAACATTCTTGTTTCTGCTTTGTTTAAATACAATCAATCTGGGACTTAACAAAAATGTAAAAACAAAACAAAACTGTCCAATAATGTAGAATAATTGACAGCTATTACAGCCATGTTTGGCTTAGGCAGGGTCACCAGTGTGGAAATTGCATTGAAACACAAACAACTTCTCACGTTAAGCACACAAATGCGTGCCTCGTTTATTTTTAACGATAATAATAAAAATAATTAAAAAAACGACATGGCTCAAAAAACTTGGTTCCTATGTCACGCACACATACTATTTAAAGGGACCACAATCCCGGGACAGCCATACTTACATGCATAACTGCATGTATATAATAATAATAATGATGTAACAATGTGTAAAACGACACTTGAGACCCAGGGTGAATTATGAAAGTCACACTCACTACAAGATATTCTTTCAAAAGTAAAAGCGCTACTCGGCCAATTTAAAAAACAAACTAAAATACTTTAAGTACAGCTGCATTCTTTGTGTTTTTCCTTTATTGTAAAAGGCAGCGGTTTGTGTGGTTTACAGTTGGGTTTCGCATCCCTAATCTGTACACAGTAGTCAGTGTTTAAGTTTACCTTCTCCTTGTTTTTGGCTGTAATATCTATTTGTGTTCAAGTACATTGAGAGTAACACAAACTGTCAAACTCCTGGTACGTGTCCACAGTAACTGCCTGTATCCACAGTGAAGAATAAACTGTACATCAGAGTGCTAAAGGAAAGCCACTTTGAGGAAGTGGATGCCGTCATTCATAGAGCCACTGGATGATTATTTTTATGTTTGAAGGAGGACCCCACGGTGAGGGCTGGGCTACAGGGAGGGAGGAGAGAGCAGGAGGGAGGGAGGGAGATACAGACGGATGGATAGGGATGTCCTCCCCCTCTCTCTCTCTCTCTCGCTCTCTTGCAGTCTCTTGTCCTGCTGTTTACCCTCCGGTGCACTTCAGCATGAGCTTCAAGCACAAACTGCAGCCTGTGAGTACCTCAGCCTTTACTGGGTCTCTCAAGTTTCCCGGTGTCCTCCTCAAACTCTCCCTTTCCTTTTTCAGCTCCGCTTCCCTGTTTGTTTTGTCTTCCTCTCTCTCTCCCCGTCTTCATCCTCAACCTCGTGCTTCCCCATTACCTACTGTAGCTCCACAGGTGAGCAACATCAGCTTTTGCCTATGCAACATGAGCTGATATTTATGTTGCTGAGACAAGGTCTCGTCCGTCCATTTGGACAGTTTCACAGAGTTTGTCCACAGAACCCGACAGATTAACATTTGCATTTTGGTATGGGTTTACTGAAGGAGCGTTAATTAATTGTGTTTTGTTAACGATCAGAGTGGAATGAGATAGGATGAGGAAGATGCACTGGCTGAAAAGTTGGATTTTATGTTTACTAAAGTTTGCAAGAAGAAATCATTGACTGAAATAAGTTACATATGAAATATTTTATACTTTGCATTGTGAGTTTATTCAAAACTCTCTCTTTGTTCGGTACTTGAAGCTTTATTTCACACTGGCTTTCATGGTATATATCCTGTTCAGTCTATTAGCTTCCCTTCCGTTCACACCTCAGCGGCCTGCTCAGTTATAATCTGTTCATTAGAAAGCCAGAGTACAGGTCACCGAGCTGTTGCGTGCAAACTGGTGGTGGCGGTTGTTCTCTGGTGGTCATTATGAAACACAGCTGTGCACAAAGTCAATAACTTAACATTGCTTGGATGAGTGAACTTTTGCTCGTGTTTACATTCTCATTACCGTGTTGTCTTTTCACATCTGTTCAGCCACGGTGGGCAGTTGCTGACACACAAAGATGGGCCAGGGGTTGTTGTCTATGGTCATAAAAGAACTGATTTATGGAGCATGAGCAGAAGCCAACTTCCTTCTGTCATTAAAGGCGATTTCATGTTCTAATGGGAAACTATGCAAGCCTTGGTGAAGAGATCTGACTTCATATTTTGCTCCCTGCTGTTTTGTTTACCAAATATGGCCATGAACACATTAAGTATAACTTTTTTTCATGTAGTACTTTGTCCTTTCGAGGCGATTTACTTCGTCTGACCACTGTTTTCATCTAAGCTGGGAAAGCGGAAAGAAACAACATTTTTCTATGTCTAAGTCTGAATAGACGATACGATGTTAGACTTTACTGATGCTTCCTGTGTGAGTTTAGTATTTTGCACTGCAGCTGCTCGTCATACCCGTCCGGCTTCTTTGGTCACGGTGAAAATGTCCATGATTATGCAAACCTAAATGCAAATGAGGGTCGTACCACTGTGGTGTTTTTGAAGAGATGGAAGGACAACAATCCACAAAGAGCATCTTTAACATGCTCTTAGTACATATATCAACATAATGTGCTTTAATTTTAAAATGCTTAACTTTTACTACGTTTACACGCTACTTTTCTGTATTTCTGGACCTAAAAGGGAGACTTTTGGAAGCATTACAGCTAGGCCCACATACCTTTTCACTTCTGTTGCATACTTGTGTGTTACTTTCAGTTCTGCGTCATCAGTTCAAGCAAAGAAATCTCGTCTTACTTTTCACCATTGCTGCTCTTCCTCTTAAGTGTTTTCTCTATTTTTAACAGCAAAGTAACGTAAGACAATCTGCTTCCTGAATTGTCTTGGATATATATTTATTTGTACCTTCTATTTATTCAGGGAAGTTTCTTTTTCAGGAAAACCCTGATCACTTTCACACAGCTGCAATTTCACACCTGGACGCTGCCCTGTCTGATCTGCTGGGCGCTGATCTCTGGGGTCTGATGGCCCTTCACCTCCTTGCTCAAGTTGGTAATGAGGGAGTCTCTAACCTAACTGTTTTCAAACATGTTAATATGGACTGTAATTTCTGACACTGAGCTAAAACGCCTGTGTGTGGACGAATCATTCATCTGCACGGCTCCAAATCGATGCCGGCACTTATTCTGGTCCACAATTGATCAAACTGTGGTCACATGGTGCAACAGAGGCAGGTGCGGCTGCAGTGGGCTCTTTAAAAACAGCAGTTAGGGATTTGACTCAGTAAAGTCCCTATGGTAAGCGGATAGAGCCACACAGAGACTCAGGTAGAGCTGCGGTTTTTGTAGAAGTCTGTCGTTTTTCCTGCAAGCAAGTGATGCAGGAGAGGAGATATCCACTTCACAGCAGGCAGGTAGGGTTGCAGAGGGTTTGGAGGAGCCTTCTCCTCTGCTGCTGTGGTAAATACCAGGATGAGAACCTGGACACAGAGGCTCTAATTGTCGTACCGGTCAGTGGGATCTTAATACTCATGGTTTTGCTGACTTGTTCACTGTTAACTTACTGCTTTGTGTTTGTCTGTCTGTTAATGCAATTAGACCAATCAGTCGTTGAGTGAACACTGGGTTTGTGTATTGATGTTTTTTGCCTTGCTAAACGTTGTTTTGGTTTAGTTCTGTGTGGACATTTTGTCCTTAATTTTATCCTGGTGAGAATCTTTTTGAGTGCTTGTGCTTGGTTTGGTTTAGCCCACGTCTTTATGAGTTTTAAGGGAAGACCCTGTGTCATTGTTCACATGAAGCTTTATTTCTTAAGATAAAACAAGTTAAACAAGGACCAAAGACAAAGACCTGCGAAAACGCTCCGTCACACACTTTGGGTGACGTAGCCTGTCACTGAAGGAGCTCTCCAGTGCTGTTAAAGTTCTCTGCAGGGGGTGGGAGTCATTCTCCATCATGGATGACAGCTTTGCCATCCTCCTCCTCTCTCCCAACCACTTCCACACAGTCAAGTGGGCTTCCCAGGACAGAGCTGGCCTTCGTGATCAGTCTGTCAGGGGATGAAGTATTTATTTGTTGCGATCTAGACCAATTTCTAATCTAACTTAAAGTTGTAATCCATAAGAGTTGAAATATGTTGTTTCCAGCCGTCTCCTTGGCGGTAAGATGTAATTGCAGGCGAGCCTGTTCTTTCAGAGCTCTAGATCTTGTCACGTTCAAAGTCAATATGTGTGTTGACTATTTATGTTGTTTATTGTTCTTAAGTAAACTTGACACACCTCTCCACTTCCGATCTGTCTGCTGTGCTCCTACGTTCCCCTCTTAAATCCATACACACTTCTGCCCTTACTATAAGCCTGACACAAGTTGGAAGTTCCTGATTTCTGATTACAAGTGAACGCAGCATAACTGTTAGTGAAGAGTACGACGACAGACCAACCGCTGTCAGCAGTGTCACTAACATGGTGGTGTATTTACATCTAGGGAGGGAATGTCACAACAAACATGGATATTGTATTACTTGGCAAAAAGGCAACAAGTGCTTTCATCAGTGGGTCATATGATAAGTAACACTTGTTTTAACTCAGTCTTTGATAGATAGGAACATAAAAGACAATTACATAGATGAAATGTTACGGAATACAACTTTAAGCCAAGCTACTGCCACAATAAGACACCACTTCCTACTTCCTGCAGCACCAAACTGTTTTGCTGGGAGGCTTTTATTGTGAAGCACCTGCAACAAGTGCTGAGTTTGCAACAACAATTTATATTTTTCAGCAGCACTCTCACTATAACTCACTGTCCATTGAATTTGTTGTTTTTGTTGGTTTGTTCAGCATAGTTGGTCAATAAAATACTTCAACATACAGATATGTGAATGTGAAAGTAAGCCAGTACCCTTATTATTTCAGGAGAACGTATGACTATTTATTATGAGTGTTGGCTGTTGTTGTGTAGGAGATTAAATGTTACAAGAGCAACAAGGTTGTTTTTAAACCACTGAAAACAACATATCTTCCCTGCTTTTCATGAAGTCTATACTGTTAACGCACAAGATAAAATGATGATGCAGTGCATGAATTTTAAACCTCATTTTAAAGAATAAAACCTCCTGACAGAAAAGTTAAACCTGGTAATGAAATCCATCTTTAGCTTATGATCATTTACAGGCCACTGAATAAAAATCGGTTTTGTTTTTAAAGAAAAGATCTCATCTCATCTCATCTTGAACCGCTTATCCGGGGTCGGGTCGCGGGGCAGCAGCTTTAGCAGGGGACCCCAAACTTCCCTTTCCCGGGCCACATTAACCAGCTCTAATTGGGGGATCCCGAGGCGTTCCCCAACCAGTGTGGAGATATAATCTCTCCACCTAGTCCTGGGTCTTCCCCAAGGCCTCCTCCCAGCTGGACGTGCCTGGAACACCTCCCTAGGGAGGCGCCCAGGGTTCATCCTTACTAGACGATCCCGAACCACCTCAACTGGCTCCTTTCAACGCAAAGGAGCAGTGGCTCTACTTCGAGTTCCTCACGGATGGCTGAACTTGTACCCGCGACTTTGTTCTTTCGGTCATGACCCAGCTTTCATGACCATATGTGAGGGTAGGAATGAAGATTGACCGGTAGATCGAGAGCTTTGCCTTCTGGCTCAGCTCTCTTTTCGTCAGAACGATGCGGTAGAACGACTGCAACACCGCCCCCGCTGCTCCGATTCTGCGGCCAAACTCACGCTCCATCGTCCCCTCACTCCTGAACATGATGATGTTGGATAATATTATATCGCTCTTTCTCACCATAGTGTTGCTGAATTATAAGCAATGTGCATTTTGTTGCATGTTTTCTTTTCTAATGGACAAACCTCCCAAAAACCTCGTAATCCTGATAACTTTATTCAGCTCAGTTTCCATAAAGTTCGCTCACTCTATCAGTCATGGATCCTCCTGTTCTGCCTCTATTATTATTAACATCCTCATCATCCTGTTCCTCTCTCCTCAGGTGTTGTCTCTTGGTGCCGACGTGCTGCCAGAGTACAAACTCCAGGCCCCGCGCATCCACAAATGGACCATCCTTCACTACAGCCCCTTCAAAGCGGTATGGGACTGGGTCATCCTGCTGCTGGTCATCTACACCGCCGTCTTCACGCCATACTCTGCCGCCTTCCTCCTCAACGAGGTGGAGGACGAGCGGAGGAGAACCTGCGGCTACACCTGCAATCCGCTCAACGTGGTGGACCTGGTGGTGGACGTTATGTTCATCGTGGACATCCTCATCAACTTCAGGACCACTTACGTCAACCACAACGACGAGGTGGTCAGCCACCCGGGACGCATCGCACAGCACTACTTCAAGGGATGGTTCCTCATCGACATCGTGGCCGCCATTCCCTTCGATCTGCTCATATTCCGCTCCGGGTCTGAGGAGGTATTTTACTGCTCCCAGTGTTGTCTGACAAAGATAAATCCACCTTTTTCACAACAAACAAAAAGTCAAACAGCAAAATCGGTTCCATTAAATTGTAATTCCGGCGCAATATCATCATGCTTTCCTGGACAATCTGCTACGGGTTTAGGGCTGTCCCAACAGAACAAAGGGGTCTCTAGCAATATGTTCTAGTGTAGCGCCTTTCGATTCTTCAGATCACTCGAGGGGCTATTACACTTCTTTCTGCATTCACCCACATTCTCACAAACATACATACAGGTCCAGAGATAGTCCGGAGTTTGTTCTGCTACACTGTTAGCCAGAGCATAATATAAACATCATCAATTCAACTCTGTGGACACACCAGAGAATAAGCGGCTGTATTCACATATGGGCTCACTCTGAAATTACCTGGACTTTGTGCTAGCCACGGTAATGCACAGTGCTGAACGCCATTTTTCTTTTGAACCAGTAGAATGATCACGACAAACACTTAAATATCCCTTCTACTTTCGTTTTATTTCTATTCATCAAAACGTTTCTGAGACTGAGCGTGCAGATTGATGTTCAGTATTTTTGAGATTAGTAAATGTTAGTGAGTCTGTCATATTGCACCCTTTGAAGTTATGCTTTTTCTAAAGATGATATTTTTGGCAGTTTTTCTAGCCTTTATTATACAGGACAGACAGGAAATGGAGTGAGAGAGAGGGGGAGACATGCAGCAAAGGCTGCCTCGAGGACCTTCAGCCTCTTTACATGGGGCCACTGCTCTAACCACTGTGCCAGAGGTCGCCCCGAAGTTATAGTTTTTGCTTTATTGTTTGTGTTGATGTCAATTCCTTGCATGCTGGAGCCTTCCATTAAAATCTCAATACACTTTATATCTGCAGGAGAATGTCTTAAAATTGATTAATGTCACTGGTTTCATCCTATTTCACACTGGCGCAAAAGTTTCCTTGTGTCACAAACATGAAGTCTGCTCTCTCTCCACCAGCCTCAAACAACCACTCTGATTGGATTACTGAAAACAGCCAGACTGTTGAGGTTGGTACGAGTGGCCAGGAAGTTGGACCGCTACTCAGAATATGGAGCTGCAGTCCTTTTCCTCCTCATGTGCACCTTCGCCCTCATCGCTCATTGGCTGGCCTGCATCTGGTACGCCATCGGGAACGTGGAGCGCACAGGCTCGGCCCGCATCGGAGGCATGAAGATCGGCTGGCTGGACAACCTGGCTGAGCAGATTGGTAAACAGTTCAATGACAGTGACGCAGCCTCGGGTCCTTCCATCAAGGACAAGTATGTGACGGCCCTGTACTTCACCTTCAGCAGCCTGACCAGTGTGGGGTTTGGGAACGTCTCACCCAACACCAACCCGGAGAAGATCTTCTCCATCTGCGTCATGCTCATTGGCTGTGAGTAGAGTGGAGTCTGGAGTCAGAGCACGCTCCAGAACAATTAAAATACCAACAGATTTAAAGAGGCTAGAGGGGAAGGTGAATGTGAATGTGTGACAGAATCAGTGTCGACTTAATATTTAGTGTTCATACTTGCATTTTCATGCTATAAAATACAAACATTCTGTGTTAACGTAGATATATGTAGAAGTTTGTTCAGTTTGAAATGTGAACCAGAACCAACTCCATGATGAGACACTGAAATGCACGGGAATGCAGAAACATTTAAATAACTTTGGGGCATCAAACCTCTTAAAGGCGACCCATTGCATGTATTGGATCACACATTATTGTAATCACAGATAGTTTTTTGTAGTGTTCCTGTATGAGGTACTTATCTGTAGGCAGTGTGTTATCAACAGTAGATAACACACACTGCCAGTGTGGAGAGGCAGGCAGGAGGACAGACAGAGAAAATAAGCAACGTTCTACTATTGACGGGGCAGCAGCTAAATACATTTTAGCCGCCTAAACAACTCAATATCAGTTTAAGTGAACGCTAGATTTACAATATTTTTGTCAGGCTGCCCTGTGCTAAATTATCCCTATAATCTTCAAAGACGTCATCAGGCAATTAAATAAATAAAAAATATGTTTATACAACTTTGTTCAGTGATGAAGTTTGAAGTCTAAAGTTTGAAGTTTATTTCTTTAAACAAAAGCAAATTTATGAATCACATAAATCACATCACATCAGCATTCTGAAACAGGTGCAGAGGTTTAATGAAACACCTATACTCAGTCAGACTGTGTCTGAAACAAGGTTGGTAAATAACAACCTGAATGTCATCCTTCAGTATTGTGTGTCAATGATCTGTTTTGTTCTTTTACAGAAGTAATATGATCATGTTTCAAACACTGACATTTGTTTTAAAGGAGCAAAGTGACTATTCTGAATATGGTACATTTATCCAATCTTGGTGTCGTCAATTCCCCCAGCATACAGTGTCTCTGTCGTCTGTCCTGTGCAGCTCTGATGTACGCCAGTATCTTCGGTAACGTGTCAGCCATCATTCAGAGACTGTACTCGGGCACGGCCCGGTACCACACCCAGATGCTGCGGGTCAAAGAGTTCATCCGGTTCCACCAGATCCCAGGAGGCCTGAGACAGAGGCTGGAGGAGTACTTCCAACACGCCTGGTCTTACACCAACGGCATCGACATGAATGCTGTAAGTTACACATACGCACACACACACACACACACACACACACACACACACACACACACACACACACTAACCCAAGTTCACAAGGCAAGAGCTCCATTTTTGGGGAGAAAGATCTTTTTGTTGTAAAGCTGACGTTTATAAAGATGGAGTTGTTGTTCATACTTTCAAAACTGTACTTTAAATTGTAAATTAATGGGTTTGTGCTCATAATGAACAACAACAAATGTGAGGGGGTATAGCTCAGTGGTAGAGCATTTGACTGCAGATCAAGAGGTCCCCAGTTCAAATCTGGGTGCCCCCTGCATAATGTGAAGGTTTTGTCTACATAAGTCCAAACCACAACTGATGTACAGGCAACTCAGCTGGAACAAATATGAAGAAGAGGCTGACGATGCATGTTTCAGTTCTGCATTTGTGATCCGTCACGTCCCTAAACCTCTGGGCATGTGAAGAGTAAACATCTGTGCATTCACCAACATAGATAGTACCTGTACTATTATGTATTAGGGATGTAATTGGCAAATAGGATGATATTCACTGATTGCTTGGCTAAATGTTGTGTTAAGCTGTTAAAGTGTTTGAAGCAGTTATTTTTAAAGTGAAAGTAGGCAATTTTAAAGGTTGTTTGTATGATTGACTTTGTGCTCATTCAAAGATAAAGTACTGAAAGGCGGAATGACTTTAAAACAGTTCAGTAATTCTTTTTTATAATTAAGATTTCTTTATTTCCTGGCACAAAGTGGGGAATAAATAACAATAACAACGAAACCAAAAAAAACTTATTATTTTAAACATTGGCATCAGTATCGGTCCAGAACTTCATCTTCATCTTCTATACGTATAATATACATACATACATATATATATATATATATATATATATATATATATATATATATATATATATATATATATATATATATATATATATATATATATATATATATATATATATATGCATTAGTTGCATGCCTGAGAAGTGGATGTTCTAAATAAACAGTCTTACAAAACTCATATCATTAGTCGTTGTTAGCACACTTGCTTTGTATATCTTCCTATATATATTCTGTGTTTGACCTGCATGGATTGCTCACCAATGACCCAGTTTTCCCACACTGAACTTTTATGTAACCTTAAATAAACACAAATCCATTGTAAGTGGATCTGCTTTCAGAATAGAATAGAAATACTTTATTGTTCGCTGTGGGGGGGGGGGGGGGGGGGGGGTCGATTGGTTTGTTACATTTGCTCCATTCTGGATATATATAAATATACAGGAAATTATAACAATGAACAAATAGAAATGATGCTGAATAAAATAGAATAAGTAATATGTAAGCATATGTACATCCTGCTGCAGAAAACAACAACTTCTCTAGATATGTAAGAAATAAGTAGGTGATAATAAAAAATATGTGCATTATATTACTATCGCAACAGTTTGTAGGACACGAGAGAAAGGAAATATGTGAAAACACGTGCGCTGCAATACAATATAGTACACAGTATAACTGTTTAAATAATAATAGTGCTAAAATGACAATGTACTATTGTGCGGTTTAAGTAAATGCATTGATAATATGATGGTATTTTTTCCTATCTTTCACGTCTGTATCAGAGTGAGCCTTCTCCTCTACCGAGGCAGGTGTCTTTTGTCTAAAAAAACATCCTTTTCACTGTTCAGTTGGGGGTGTAGCTCAGTGGTAGAGCATTTGACTGCAGATCAAGAGGTCCCCAGTTCAATTCTGGGTGCCCCCTTATTGTTTAAACACATGTGAGATTCTCCACTTAGACCAGCGGTGGGCAACTCTGGTCCTGGAGAGCCACTGTACTGCATGTTTTAGGTTTCTCCCTACCCTAACACACCTGAGTCTAACAACCTAAAACATGCAGGACAGTGGCCCTCCAGGACCGGAATCACCTACCCTTGCCCTAGACTGAAACGTTGGCCGAGCATGTTTTCTGCAATGATGTGCGTCCCATCGCTTCCTGTGCAGCACTGGAGCACGACAGGTTAATGCCTGCCAATCCAGTGTGAGGATAGATTACCACTTTGTGCCTCGCTTCAATCAATCTGACACAATCTGCTCATCCTACAGTTTCTTGATTGTGAAAACTGAACCATTTCAAGATTCATGGAGAATCGTTTTAAGTGAATTCACCCAATTCTCTTTTGCTGCCCTTCAGGTTTTAAAGGGTTTCCCTGAGTGTCTGCAGGCTGACATCTGCCTCCATTTGAACCGCACCCTGCTGCAGAACTGCAAAGCTTTTCGAGGTGCCAACAAAGGCTGTCTGCGGGCTCTGGCCATGCGATTCAAGACCACCCATGCTCCGCCGGGTGACACTCTGGTCCACAGTGGGGACATCCTCATCGCCCTCTACTTCATCTCCAGAGGCTCCATCGAGATCCTCAGGGACGATGTGGTGGTGGCAATACTAGGTGAGCTGCAAGCCACAGCGGAGGAGGCCCCGCTTACTTTGTCCTTTTTTCCTGTAAGGTGGCAAATCATTCATTATTTTTATTATCAGCCATTCATTTAATTAATAAATTCATCATTTCAGTCATAAATGTCAGTGGTAATGACAAATGCCCATTACGAAACGTAGAAGATGTGGCTACAACTAAAATTAAGACTTGTTCTTTTGTCTCTTTATGTATTTGTTTGTTTATGGAACCATAAAAGTGCCATAAAAAATATAAATTCAAAAAAAAATTACAAAAAATAAATGTAATGTAAATGTTAAGAGAAAAAAATAAAATAATAAACAGGTAAATAAACAAAGTTGGAAATATAAAGAGAAATACATTTAAAAATGAATATAAAGAAACATTTATATAATATAAAGACAAATAACAAAACATGTAAAATAACTATAAGCATTGTCATTTATTCTCACATTTAGTTGTTGATTTATTTCTGTATATAAATAAATATATGTGAAAAATATACAGGCAAAATAGAAAAAATATATCAATAAATGTGAAAATAAAATGCTTGCAATTATTATTTAATATATTGTTATTCTTTATATTTCTACATTTCCTCTTTACATTTACATTTTTTATTTACTTATTCTCTATATTATATGTTCTATTTTTATTATTTTTTATGGCACTCCTTTGACTCCATATTTGTCCGTCCATCTTTTCGTCTCTTTCTTACAAAACCGGAACTCACACCGCCCTTTACAACACACGCACGCGCACACACACACGCACGCACGCACGCACGCACGCACGCACGCACACACACACACACACACACAAACTGTGTGTTGTGTAGCCAGAGGTGTTTGGGCACAGCTCCACTTCCATTCCACAGGGGCATTGATCATCAATAGCCCCGGCACACACATCCGCATAGGTCACTTCTGTTCCAGCTGTGTTTGAGGGGATCATTAATTTGTTTGGAGCAGCAGTGCTGTTGAGGATCAGTGTCACTCGGTTTTTCATTTGTTTGGGATCAGATCCATCCATCAAAATGTTGTCTATTACCAGCAGTGGCTTGCTCACTTGGTCAAACATCCATTGATTATAACTCTGTTTCTGCAGGAAAGAACGACATCTTTGGTGAACCCATCAGCCTCTACGGGAGGCCGGGTAAATCCAGCGCCGACGTCAGGGCTTTGACCTACTGCGACCTTCACAAGATCCAGAGGGATGACCTGCTGGAAGTGCTGGACATGTATCCAGACTTCTCCGACAAGTTCTGGAACAACGTGGAGATCACCTTCAACCTGAGAGATGTGAGTGCCTCCAGAGGGCGATGTCACTGACAGTGATCTCAGTCCTTTTGCAAGATCTGTGCTTTTGACCCCATAAAAAAAACATTTAACCAGTTGATAGATCATCACCTCACAAACTAATGAATGAAGACCGCTTAAATAGGTAAACTGTGGAGTTTACATTATAAGTCCCATTCACACAGGACCAGTCCGCAGTGTCCTTAAAATGTAATTCCGGCGCAAAATCATCCCATGGTCTTTTTCAGCACTTACATACATCAAATAATCCAGCGAGACAGTTTTTTTCGTGTATGAACTATTAACGGTGCAATCCAGGAGAGTCGCTAACAGCCAAATGTGGCTACTCTGATTAGCTCGATTAAAACGTCTTTTTTAACCACTAATACTGCTCAAAATAACAACGAACCTCTGCAGCAGCATGAGAAGAGTCCCTACACAAACCGAAGCAGTATGCAAGTGCAGAAAAAGACCATGGGATGATTTTGCGGCGGAATTACACTTTAATGAACTTTAGAAGTCATATTTGGGCCTATTGTTGTGTGTGATGTGGTTTTTCTTTTTGTTTTTCCAAAGTAGATTGTTAGATTGATAGATCTATTTCTATGCTTCTGTAAGTATGAGATCCGGTGTGTTTTTGAATTGCTGAAGCTGATATGTATCAGGCAGATAGAATACTCCAGCAGACACCGGGCAGGGACTCTGAATGTGGCTACCGCCGGACACGCCATCGAAGAAGCTCCCTGCGCCGGCGAAACCGACCGGGTGAGTGAGAGACGAGGTGTAACCCATTTCCATACGTTTCTGCTCTGTTTAACCTGCATATTATTATCTTATCCTGGCTGTCCTGTGTCAACATCTGAACAGATGGCATGGACCGTGAAGACTCTTATCCCGATCAGTCCTGTCCGATGGCAAACCACCACCAAGGCACGATGGCAGAATCCCACTGGGAAGATCTCTGCAGCAGCGCCAGCATCTGCTCGCAGTCTAGTGATGATGAGATGAAGCCTATAGGGCACAGCAAGGGGGAGCTGTACCCCACAGGGGGTGACACCAGAGACTACCCCCCACCAGTGGTCAACCTCCTGCCTCACAGTGGACCCTCAGCAGGGATGGGTGGAGGACCACCATACTCAGGTAAACACAATTCCCCCATCAGTCATGTCTGGGTTTTTTAGTTTAGAAGTTTATTGAACACAGTCAAGTACATTGTAGATTTTTTTATATAAAATATGAAATAGATTCCATGCATACAGGTTTCTCGTCGAGACTAATGTGCAACCCCTGTCCCTGGTTAGGCCTTTACTAAAAGTTACACAAGTGAAGTTAAAGACAATGCACATGTTAGAATACAAAAGACACCAAGTAAAGGACACATAATGAGAAAAATAAGGACAACAAGTAATGTGTGTTTGTGTAAGCGTACCCTGTGTTCACAGGAGTTTTTCAGCCATTGTTTTACTTGCGTGTTAAAAACATTGAGCTCTGTCAGTGTTTTGATGTCCGGTGGTAACACTCCCCAGTGTAAAGGATGATTGTCCGGATGTTGTTCTGCGTTTCGCTATTAGACAACTTCTGCGTGTTGCACCCCTAGTTCTGATGCTACTGTTGTGTTTGTTTACCAATTGGTAGAGTAGTATTTCTACGAGCAAGGTTGTTCACACCCATGAAAATAAGTTTTAAAAATGAAAATCTTACAAAACTGTCAGATCCCAGTAAATTATGTTTCTTTGGGATTTGGCGATAATGCCATCTAGCAGGTTTCTGATCCATTCTGGGTGGACTCCAGTAGACCCAGTAGAGCCTTGAAACATTTCAGGTGGACCAAATTCAGTTCATTCACTCATATCTGAAATGATGTCCACACTAAAACTAAACCAAAACTGGAATCAAAACAAATGAAACATCTTAAATTAGACACACTGACTGGTGCTCCTAAAAACTATCTATCTTTCCTTCTTCTGCACAGCAGCAGCACCCATCGGCATGTCAGGCCTGTACAGCTACTGGCCAGACCGCAGAACCAGCCAGTTCTCAGAGAGCCAGAGACGTGCGTCCTCCGTCAGGGCCAGTTTCCACCCTCCATCCTGCGCTGAGGAACGGCCCAGTGAGCTGGAGTCCAGGCTGGAGCTGCTGCAGTCCCAGTTAAACAGGTGGGTGGATGTTATTTGTCTACAGGTTATAATGAAAACAATAGAGGGGGCACCCGGATTTGAACCGGGGACCTCTTGATCTGCAGTCAAATGCTCTACCACTGAGCTATACCCCCTGTTAAATTCTGGCTCGGAGGGTGTTGACTTGAATCATCATTCTACAGTGTTTACTTTTACGTCATGTTTCTGAAAAGCTGCTCCCTTCCTCCCCTGCTGTGTTTGCATATCAGTTCCCAGCTGTTTGTGTGCATGGAGTTGATATGTATGAGAGAAAGGGAGGAGAGAGGAGGAGGGAAGACAAATAAAGATAAGAAAAGGTGAGACTGAAATATGTCAAAAACATTCTCTGTAAAGTCAGATGTGTAAGTGCTTCTTTTTACCTGCGTATGAGGTAGAGAGAGAGAGAGAGAGAGAGAAAGAGAGAGAGAGCGCGCAAGAGAGAAACCTAGTGGACATTTCTGAAAAAGCAGATCAGAGGACTCAATAAAAAGATCATGTTCCATCCACAAAACAATCCTGACGTCTCTCTTCATCCCGCTCCCAGGCTGGAGACCCGTATGACAGCAGACATCAATGTGATCCTGCAGCTCCTCCAGAGGCAGATGGCCCCGGTGCCTCCGGCCTACAGCGCCGTGTCCCCCAGCCCTCACCCGCCTCACCCCACCACTCTGTACAGCACAGGAGCACCCACCATCCACACTGTCCCTCCACTCCAGCCTGTGCAGATGGACAGCGCTGCCTCACTCCTGCAGGTGTGACATACTTAAAGTTATAGTCATCCATGTTTGGAAATGTATGGGACTAATTCTAAGTCATTTAACTACTTGCAAAGCTATCAGTTTGGCATTTTGGGAAATTTGCTTGTTCAAAGATATCACAATCCGACCACCAGCACCCCTAAAGCTCATTAATTAACACATTATATCACTTGTCAATGCAAAAACGGACTATTTCTTGGCTGAGGCCCGTAACTTTCTGTGTCTGCTGGTTGTGTGGCAGTTAATGAGTGTCAGAGGTGCTGGCAGGTGGATTTTGTTACCTTTGAACAAACAAAAGGCTAGCTGTTTACAGTCTTAACAAACAAATATTAATTTGCATTTTTCTCTTTATCGTGGGCAAAGTCGATGTAGAAAGCCAGGCTGTGTGAAAATCACAGGCGTGCTCATGCTGGATGTGTGGCTTAATCCTTCTCTCTCTTTCCAGAGTCCAAACTCTGACTTCAACCACAAATCCAAGGACTCTCTGTCCAGCGGGATCCATCTCACTGTGGCCTCCGAGGACACCATGTCCATGTCGCCGGAGGCCGACCCACCACATCTGACCTCTGTGGACCTCAGCCCTCCTCTTTTGTCCGGGGACCTGCAGCCTCCTGAACTGCAATGTGTCAGCCAGCGCTTCCCCTCCCTCCCTGAGCACCTGGAGACCTCCACAGAGATGCAGGAGATCCAGAGGCACGTCTCTGACCCTGTCTTGCCAGGCAGCTAGAATCACTACTGCCACCCAAAAGCCTGCTCCTTTGGACGGGACAGCCGTGTGATCCCCTACTCTGTCACTTCCGTTTTCCTCCCGTCAAACCTCCTCTGTCCTGTTCAGATGCTGCTGTCGAGCGTGGGACACCTTGCCTTCCACGTCACTGAAGGTTCAGAGGACCTCCTGCTTCTTACGGACTGACTCCGCGGCGCCCCTCACAGGCCGCTGTGGTTTTTGTGCTCCAGCGTGTCCCTTCACACCCAAGGTCCTGTGCAATGAAGAGATTATTCCTGCCCAGCAGGGTGGGCAGATTACAAGACAGTAAACACATGCAAACATTATACATGCGGTCGCTGGACCTGAAAGCAACTGAAAGGTGAAATGTCAAGGACTACTACTATGTTTCACATGTGAAGAATCATCTGCATTCACTCGGTGTAAGAGTTGCACATTTAGACTTAATTTAGAAAAATGTAATTGTTTATTTGGAATTGAATTTATTTTCCTAATATTAGAGATGTGTCGGCCACACTAAGAGCGATACATCTAGAAAATATTATAAACTATGGTTGTTTTAAGTTAGAGATTCACTTTTGTTGTTTTGTTTTAAAAAAAATATCAAAAAGCACACCATAGCTGTCTGGCACACTGTGAAGGATTAAAGGGAAACGTATAACTTTCATCTCATATTTCATGTTCTGACATTTAGACGTGAACCGACAGACTTGTTAGGGGGGGTCAGGAAAAGGTACAACACTGAACACAACCAAGCCAAACGACTTTCTTGTACATTTACATGTACAGTAGCTCTTACAGTTTTGTTTCGATCACGATGACTCTTTGTGTGTCTGAACTATTTTTCACGATAGAGGACTCGTTCTCCTGTTCTTCAGACCGTAAAACTTAAAACAGGCAAAAGGAAAAAAAAAACTGCAGAAGGTTGTTTTCACGCGCAGGCACAGACGTTGTCTCGAGGCGTCCTTTGTTAAGATGATTTCACAGCTCCAACCACAAGGTGGATGTAATGCCTTTTGAAGCGTTTATAAATCTGTATAAGCACAAATTCCTGTTATTTAACTTTTTTTTTCTTTTGATTAAAGATGCACTGCATAGTTAAACTGGGTGTCCGAAATTCTTTTTTTGACTCTCCAGATTGCTCAACAGGCTGTTGCCAAATTGAAGAAGAAGAATTACTTTATTAATCCCACAACAGGAAATTCGATTTCTTCACTCTATTATTATTCATGTTACACACACAGGCCCGAAATACACACACATGCACAAACAGGACCTATACATGCAATTAATGGAGAGACGTCAGAGTGAGGGGGCTGCCACAGACCAGCGCCCCGAGCAGTTGGGGGTTCGGTGCCTTGCTCAACAGCACCTCTGCAGTGCCCAGGAGATGAACTGGCACCTCTCCTGCCACCAGTCCACGCTCCATTCATGGTCCACACAGGGACCCGAAACTGCGACCCTCTGGTTCCCAGCCGAGTCACCTATGGTGGCCACTGCCACCTCATGAAGGTAAAGTTACAGAACAAGCTCCAGCAGAAGATGATAGTGGTGACTGTGTACAGGTATGGTTACAGTTTATAAAAGGGTTTGATATAGTTTTACTGTTGTTAAACATGGTTGTACTACGTCGATGCATCCGCTCAAATCCGGGTGACCCCTCTTTGGCAAAACTAACTGTACGGTCAAATATATACCTTAAGTAAAAATGTTTTAATTTACAGTAACTCACAGATTAAATAACAAAAAAAGTAATAATAATACAACCTTCAAGATTGAGGGGATTGTTATAACAGGATGGTCTCTGGTGTTATGAAAGCAACTGAAGTACCTGCTATGCAAACGCCACAGGAGGGAAGAACCTGTGCAAAAACAACGGCGGTGGTGGTGAATTTATATAGGGGGTATAGCTCAGTGGTAGAGCATTTGACTGCAGATCAAGAGGTCCCCGGTTCAAATCCGAGTGCCCCCTCTTTGTAGATAGCCCATTCCATGAAAACTGAAATGTTGATTGGTGTTATCTGTAGACAGAAATGTAAACCAACATTGGGATAACACAACAAATGTCATGAGTCTGCATATATCCACATGTCATGCAGGAAGTTTGTCCAAGAAAGGCAAAATATTGGTGATATAAAAGAAAAAATTGGGCAAGAAGAGAACATTTAAAAGGAAACTACAGTGTGAAGACAGTATTCAAGAAAGGGTTTTGAGGGTTTTTTAAAAGAATGACTGGATTAAGCTTTATAATGAATGGACACAGACAGAGAAAAACCTGAGGGTGGCAATAACGATGAGGTCAAACCTCAGATGATCTGTAATACGTTTGTCAAAAGTATTGACAACCTTCAATATGAAAGTTTTGGAGAAAATAGACGTATTCATGCCTGTGAAGCTCATTTGTCCAGGTCATCGTTATCCCCGAAGCAATTTCAGTCAAAAGCAACTGGACTTGGTTATTTGTCTAGGAAGACGTTTCACCTCTCATCCAAGAGGCTTCATCAGTTCATGTACGCAGACAAATAACCCGTTGTCAGTTGCTTTTGACCGAAATTGCTTTGGGGATAGACGTATTCATGTGTAAAACTACAAGAACAAGCATTTCTTCCCTGTGCCGTAGCGAAAATTGATACATTCATCACTCACAAGTGTAGTAAGACATACAGGCTCATAACTTGAAGCATATGATAAGCATTAGCAGTAAAAAAAATAAAACAGGACAAATAATTCATCTTTTACAGAGCTGTCGCACCCACGATGTCTTCAAAATGATACAATCTTCATTAAATGCATTACGTACCGAAGCTAATAAAAACAGATCTGTTATCAGATTTTGTAACGATTATTACGCGTTATTTCAAATGTGTCGACGTATGTTAAGTGACTTCTTCTTAAAAATATATTGTATATTGTATCGTAACAACCTTAATCTGTACGATAAGAAGTACAAAATGAAGCGATGCATCATCAAGTTTGTTCCTAGGACATGGAGGAATACAATTTATTAGAGCAAATTCAATAATAAACTTTATGAAAAAGCTACAACATGAACACTTGTCTTACCAACATCTCCAGTTGATATATTTATATGTATGTACATCTTTGCCTTGTAATGGCATGCTACAAGGACATAACCCTTTAATTATTGAAAACAACAAACAAAAAGAAAGAGAGGCACACTCCTCCCGTCATTTCACGACTCACTCGAGACATGGAAGAAAAATGCAGCTTTCAAAGCACAATCTTCTACAAATAAAGGAGAAGAGAATAAGTAGGGAGTTAAAAAGGCTGAACTGCTCCGGTAGGTTGTGAGTGTTGCTGTACACGGCTGGCTCACAGCGTCACCGGCCAAACCAAAACACACCGTATGGTGAGACACCTACGGTGACGATACCATCACTCTCACGGTTATTTTACACTTTATAAAAGCTGCACAGGTCACAAGTCTGAGCCTCGATCATTAGCAAAGAGGGTACTGGACACCTGAAAACTGTTACGGGGATAAACAAGACCATAGTGAACTGATCGTTGAATCACCAATAATATGTTACGAGTCCTCAAGAAGGCTGTGACATATTCCTACATATCAGAGAGGATGTCTTCTGCCACCTACAGTAGTTTGTATCAACCTTTACAACTCAAAACAGATGAAACACACGACACCTAAACCCTTCATGATAATCTCACAGCTGGCTGAAATCACACCAACAAGTACAAAAATCTGATTTTCGTAGATGACTGCTGAGAGTCCCAAGCTTGTGAACACTCCCTTTGTTGTGAGCAAAATAAATAATAAGAGCTTAAACACGTCTTAATAGAAGAACAATGGAGTAAAGGGAGAAAATGTAAACAGGGTTATCGTGGCGCAGGTGTGTGTGTGTATGTGCGTGTGTGTGTGTGTGCGATACTCCAAACACGTTCCAAAAGTTCACTCGTGACCTCGTCCTTGTCTTGAAAGGGGGAGTGGGCGAGGACTAAAAAATTAAGTCTGAAACAAGAAAGAGCTTCTCTTCTTCTTCTAAAGTGTCTGTGGCTCTTAGACACGCAGGATCTCCAGGCAGTTGTTGTAGCAGATGGCGATCCAGTCCGGCTGCGTGGACGCCCACTGCACGTTGTTGATCTCGCCTTCGGCAGTGTAGGCCAGGATGGGGTCCTCGATGGCGCGCGGCATCTGCTGGATGTCCCAGATCAGAGCCTGGTGGTCGTCGGCTGAGGAGAGAAGACACGCAGAGAGGGCGTTATAAGAGTTAAGATTAAAAGGTTTGGGCTGTTTACAATCCATAACTATTACAACCTTGACTAATCTACCGGTGGCTTTACCTGCAGTGCAGATGTGACACGACGAGTGAGGCGCCCAGGCAATGCCGTTGACACAAGCGCGATGGTTGTTGAGCCGAGCCACCGGAGTGCAAGGCACGCGTACGTCCAGGATGACCACCTACCACACAGATACATTAATGCTAAAGACTGACAAACACTCAGTTTCAACATGCGTGGAGGCTACAAACTGACCTCCATGCCGTCCATGGCCATCGTAGCCAAGTAGTTGGGGTCCTGCTTGTTCCAGCAGAGGCGCAGCAGTGGATGGTGCTGGGGGTCTTCATAGATGATAGTGCTGTGCTCCAGGTGCCGGAGGTCAAACATGCGGACGGATCCGTCGGCGCCCACGGAGGCGAACATATCTCTGCCACCTCCTGCACGGCTGAAAGCGATGTCGTACACCTGCACAGACATGGAGCGACAGCAGCCGTGTTTCTATAAAACTTATTTTCCCATTGCACTTTGAAGATTAGCATAAGAAAAGATGAATGGAAACTGCAAAATACAATAAAACTTCCTCAAAGGCACATAAAAGTTTTTGTGCTCGCTTGATATGCCTTTTGGCCTTTTAGCGTAACATTTAACATACAAGCGATCAGCTGTTCCCGCTCTGTGTGTCTTCTCAGGTATAACGTTTCTTTGTCTCTGGACAGCAGGAAACAGGACCAACACCAGCTCCCCTTAAAAACCTACTAAAACCCAGTTTAAACAAATTCCTGAAGACATATCTCTTAATTTGTTGTGAGATGAGTCAACTTGTTTTCTTTCCGGTTAGCAACCTCTACTTCTTATTCTCTGTTAGCTGGAGGATTACAGCCATGTGAAGCCTTTTTAAAAGTTTGCTTTTAAACAGTTGAATGGAAACACTTTTTTTTTTTTTAGATGTTTCATGTACAATCTATAAACTGTATAAGAAAATGGACGCAGCCTCTCCGTCGATGTCCGTTCTCTCAACTTGATCTAATCGTTGTCGCCTACTGGAGTCGCCATCTTGTCAGACTTTGACTCCGCCTCATTTCCTCTTACCAAAAAAGGGCATGTATGTGACGTTGGGGGGAAGGGGTTACCTTCATCTGGCTGACGTTTACCTCAGAGGAGAAGTGAGGGCCAGAGGCTAGCTGTCACTCAAGAGGCCACGCCCCTAATTATTTATAAACTTTAACCTCCAATAAAATAAAAACTAGCCGGGTATCCAAAAATTCACCCCCCTCAGTGTTGTCATGGAGCTATGACCTAAACATACATACTAGAATGTTTTTTTGTACCAGGCTTTAAACAGGTTTAATGATGCTGTGAAAACAGCCTGTTTAACATGGGGGTCAATGAGAAACTGCTCTATTATCAAACACTCAGAGAACTGCAGCTTTTGGCACTTCCTGATTGGATCAACCAGGAAGTGGCTGTGGTGGGTGCTTGGTACACACACACACACCTCTTTGTCATGAGCGATCAGTTGGGTCTTCACATGCCCAGACACCAGGTTGACTCGTCCTAACACCTGACCGGTCTCCAACCCCCAGATCGTGCAGGTGGTGTCGATGCTGGAAGTCCCTGCGGAAACAAACCGACATGTTTAAACTGTACAAATAAAAAAGAGCAACAAAGTCGGATTCATAGCCTCCTTTTATATTCATCACACGGCGGATTTCTTACCCAGCAGATTGGGATCGACTTCATTCCAGTCGAAGGACGTGAGCGGAGCACAGAAGTCTGAGTTCTTGTTGTTGTTCAGCAAACACTCGAGGCGTGTTTCCGTGTCACTGACCTGCGTGATTAATGCAAACCCAAGTTGGCAGTGAGCAGACGTCTTCAAACAAGTGCTACATTCAAGTGCTACATTCAAGTCAATGTGGACATTTCACCGCTTCCAGCTGGCTGATCTAAAGCAGTAAACAAACACTGACTAGTTTGTGTTTATCATGGAAAGGCAAAACAAATAATCTGCTTTTTGAGAGTAAACATCAAGCACTTTTCAAGGTACCTCAGACAAATATGTCCAGACTCTTAAGCCTTTTCATTACAGCTATTTGCATGTATAATTATTATTATTATTATTAGAAAAAATACATTTTATTTAACTGTAGCGTGATCTATGGCTGTCTTCAAAGAAACTCTTCGATCTTGACACACTCTTGACGACTAAGCGAGGAATTGATTAAAATTGAGTTTCTCCACAAAGAATCATACAAGAGCACCACTGTAAATCTTGTCTTTACCGGAGATGTGCTCATGAAAAAAGGGCATTAAAAAAATGACTAAAGAAATTTTAGTTGACCAAGAACAAAGCGACTGATCAGTGGACTAAGAGGGGAAAGCCTGAGTGTGATCGCTACTGTACAGAATAAAAATGAACAGCTGTTGTAGTAAATTCTGTGTAGGAAATGGTCATTATTCAAAATCAACATGTATTAAGATGCATATCTTATCAGCAATACTGAGGCTTCTGCAACTGATGTTTTTTTAACAATGATGGAGCTCTGTTTTGGATTTGTTGATTTAACATATCTGTTCATTGATTATTTTATATTTGCACTCTTTCTGATAAATAATTATCATACATTAATGGGCAGTCATAAAGAAAAGGAAAAAAAAACAGAGAGAAAAATAAATGTACAATAACATAACAAGTATAACAAAGTAAATTCTGTTTACACATCCGAAAAGAAGTGGGAAGAAGTATAAGCTTATTTCATTCCACCCCTTTTTACCTTATATAAATAAAGCTCGACCTTATCTATTGCACAGATAATATGACATTATCAGGTTTTGGCTACACAAGCAAACACTTGTCACTTCATTGTTGGTTTTCATGGAATTTGATGAACATAGAAGGTTATATATATATATAAATATATATCTCATCTTACCCTCCATATGCGCAGGTAGTCCCCACTGGTGGCCAGCAGGTCCGGGTAAACCCCCTTGGTGTCTGGGATCCACATGATCTTGGTGGTGGGGTAAGGGTGGTCAAACGTGTTCCTGCAGATGAACTCTGAGCTCTCTTCTTCCAGACCCACCAGCTGGACCTGTGCAGCAGCAAGCAAACAAACAAACATACAAACAAACAAACACACCATCTGTTATAACAACAAGACAGTTAAATCCACGTTTACAGGGCTAGAAATAACATTATAGCCATGCAGTATACAGTGTCCCTGAGGGGTTTTACTATCACAGAATATGAGGAATAAACGACAAAAACAGTGATTTTTCATAGGGATGCAAAATAATATCAGCAGGTGGTATATCAGCCGATATTGACTCTAAAATAATTGGATAACACATGGCGGTGCGGTCGTTAGCAGGGAGCCACAGTGAGCCACAGAGGGTTGATCTGAATCCTTCTGTGTAGAGTTTGCATGTTCTCCCCCTTGTCTGCGTGGGTTTTCTCCGGGTTCTCCGGCTCCAGCCTCTCAGCGTTCCAGTTAGGGACAAATGGTTGAAGATGATGGACGGATGACACAACAATATAATAAACCGATGAATAAATAAACTTCTGCTTTCTTGATTAAATCAGAATAAATGCCCGACAGAGCTCCACTACATTTATTCGGTAACTTTAGTTACTTTACAGATTCAGAGTATTAATGAAAAATATTAAACAAATAAAATAACATATGGATTAAGCTATAAAGCATTATTAAAGTAAATATAATTAGCCCTACCTTCATCAGATGCAGCATTAAAGGGATTACTGCTTTTACTTAAGTAAAAGATCTTGGATGAGCTTGCACAATATCACCCTTACCTGCCTTCCTTGTATTATGTTTATACATATATTATATATAGATATAGGTATGTATAACTGTATTACATTTAAGTATATTGTATATAACCATAACTAAGGTGCCTGTCTATTTTTGCCATCTGTATTGTATATTTGTCCTAATAATATTATTATTATTAAACTATTATTTTGTTTTTTATTTTAGGTGTACTAAGTGTCTACATTTTATATGTCTACCTGTCTGAGAGAGTGAACACCTACCCAGGTCAAATTCCATGTAAGTGTGCGTACTTGGCCATTAAAGCTGATTGTGATGTTTATGCAAAGTATTACCAAATAGAATTTGTTCTCTCAACAACTTCTCAATGTGTTGCTAAGAAATGTCACCGTGCTCAGGACCAGCCTCTTCCCCACACTGACCCATGGTAGGCTAGACTCCATTAACATATATAAACATCTGATTAAAATCCACTATCATGCATCCCTATTTTTGCACATTGGTGCTGCGCAGGACAGTTAGCATTAGCATGTAGCTCGCAGATGAATGGCCACACCACCACGCACCTTGTTGTTGTATTCCTCCACAAAGCTCCCGAGTGCCAGGCGGAAGCGTTTGTCCGGACGCACGCTCCAGTTCATCGCGTACACCGTCCATGGAGCCTCGTATTTGTAGATTTCTTTTCTTTTGCCGTGAAGCGACATCCTCTCTCTCTCTCTCTCTCTCTCTCTCTCTCTCTGTGTGTCTCCCCCTGAAGCTGCAGCAGCTGTTGTCCGAGCAGCTAACACGCGTAGCTGCGAAATAAGTTCTTGCTGAAGGACACTGATCACCTGCTGCTTTCACCTGCAGTGACTAGTGTCTGCGGGCGCGCTGGTGGTGGCCGGTTTGTTACATTAATCTGGTTTTGGAGCGAGATTTCTCACCACTTTACTTAACAAAGAGTAGCATTGCTCTGTTTCCACCTACAGCTGTCAAGAGCAACAAACCACTGCGACTTCCGGTGATTATTTTCAAATTAAGGGGAGACACTTCAGGTGACAATGGAGGACTAAGCATGAATAATCAATCAATACATCAATAAATAAACGTGTAAATACATTGATAAATATATGAATAAATACAGGAATACATTAATAAATACATAAATAAATCAATTAATAAATCCTGAAATAAATGCTTAAATAAATGCATAAATACATACACTTTAGGTGACAATGAAGGACTAAACATGAATAATCAATCAATCAATAAATACATGAATAAATGTATGAATAAATCAAATAATTATTAAATACAGGAATAAATTAATAAAAACATAAATAAAACAATTAATAAATCCTGGAATACATGCTTAAATAAATGTATAAATACATACACTTCGGGTGACAATGGAGGACTAGACATGAATAATCAATCAATCAATAAATGTCGAAATATATAAATAAATAAATACATAAATAACTAAATACATGAATAAATGTATACATAAATAAAATAATAAATACAGGAATAAATTAATAATAAATCAATTAATAAATCCTGACATAAATGAAGAAATAAATGCATAAATAAATGTATAAATACATACAGGTGACAATGGTGCACCAGACATGAATAGACAATCAATAAATAAATGTCGAAATAAATAAATAAAGGAACAGATTATTAAATACATAAATAAATCGATGAATACATTTAATTTAATCAATCCTGTGTTTTTTGAGTCATGTTCTCAGATGTCAAAAATAGCTGTTTATATAAATATATTTATAAAATAAATAAATAAAAAACATTTCTGTAAGTTGTATACATTAAAAATAGTGCACATTGTACGGGTTTATATGTTCAGTATATGTATGTATACCAAAACTTACAATAAATGCACTATAATGTGCACCAACTGTATTCTATACATTTTAATTTATGTTATTATTATTTATACATTTAGAAATACATTTTTGATTATGTGTTTTACTCTGGAGCATGTAAGAAAAGACATGTTCATATTGAATCTTTTAAATAAATATGACATTTTAAAAAGTAACATCCAGCCAGACATCACAAGATAATAGAAACACTTCCGACAGACACATTTCAAAATAAAACAGAAGCGGACACACAGCAGTAGCATCCATACTATTGACACAGCGTGGCTGTCATTGATTCACCCTATCGCGATGCTTTTACTTTGAAATGTCGGTCCTGAGTAACTGCTTCGGGCGTGACGTCACTCACTACAAGGACAGTTCAGCTCAGGCTACTTAAGTTAGCTCAAACCTGCGTTACGTTTATTGTCACAGTAATTCTCCAGGTAAGCTCCATATTTACTAGTTGTTATGTTTTTAGTTAGACTCATTTTCGAGAGTTACGTTCAAAGAGAAAGAAAAAACCCGCCGCTTTCCTGTTTTTAAAGATTAGTTTGGTTGCGACTGTAGCAACAAGGTGTCATGCTAGTTACCCACCGTTAGCACGCTAATGCCAGATTATGCTAACAGCTAATGATGGAGTGAGTGAGAGCTGGGGGATGGTGGGGCTAGTTCTGATACATGATTACGGATTTGGGGTTTAATCCCGTGTCACTAGGGAAATACACAGCGTTAGTTTATTCCACTACAGAAAGGCAGACATATAATATAATTTAGCATATTAGCAAGCGATCCGCAAACGTTTGGTCTTTGGCTAAAGTTAGTTGAGCTCGCTACAGCTCACCAGATGTAACCCCCATCGTCACAGCACCTTAAGTTTGACCGAGTTTAACCTTCACGTCGCCCAGTATTATAATATCACAGTGGGTCATGAACATGTATTATCTTTAAGGTCCCATATTCTGCTCATTTTCAGGTTCACGCTCGTATTTTGGGTTTTCTACTAGAACATGTTTACATGCTTTAATGTTGATCTGTCTGAATATTCAAATTCAAAACGGGCTTTATTGGCATGCAAGTTTTAGAGAAAACAATATTGCCAAAGCAAAGCATCAAAATACAATACGTCCAAATCTCCAGACACGTTATATACATTATGTACATTATCACTCACACTGTGTGTGTGTGTGTGTGTGTGTGTGTGTGTGTGTGTGTGTGTGTGTGTGTGTGTGTGTGTGTGTGTGTGTGTGTGTGTGTGTGTCAGGTTGTGCTTTGTTGATACATACTGGGCAGCTAAATGTGCCCCATCTCCTTCATCTAGAAGTATTTTTAATTTTGAGACAGCGTTCAGCTCTTTGAACTCAGAAGAATTGTTTATTTAAACAATCTCAGCTTCATTTTCCCTGTTACACAATTTTGGACGTTGTAGGAGAAAGTGCATCTCTGTCTCATCTTCATCTTTCCCAAAAGTGGCCACATGTTCTGTTTTCTTTTGGTAGCCATGTTTTTTTGTGTCTTCCTGTTTCGATTGCCAGTCTGTGGTCACTGAGCCTGTACTCCCTCTGTCTGAAACTAGATGCACAATCCAGTTTTTTACGATCAAATCTGATATCGATACCTGGGCTGAACGTATCGAATCCCCGATTCCGATCCTACTGTTGAATGAATGAACCATATACCTGTCCGTGTGAGTGAAGGCATCAGGCCTGACATAAACATTTAGCCTTTTTTTAAAAAAAGGTAGCAAATTAACACTGATATAGATGTACTTAATATGGTTACTCTGCTTGATGACGTAACTTGTGCTTCAAACATATAATTAAAGTGACAAGATTGCTGTAAGTTTATTGCTGTGTATGATATTAATAAAAAAAGAAATAACTTAATCAAAATGCTGGATCGGCCTCATTCTTCCAATATCTGATCCAGCTAATTAGTCAATCCGGGTATCAGAGCGGTGCATCTCGATCTGAACCGCTCCGCTCCACACCTGCGCTCTCTGCTTTTCTGCACCGTCCTTGCAGCCGGAGAATGACTGTAACAGCACTGTAGCAGCCCTTTCTTCATAGATAGATAGATAGATAGATGGATAGATGGATAGATGGATAGATAGATGGATGGATGGATGGATAGATGGTATAATTGTGACATCACAACTGTGCAGGAAGTTCTGGCGGCTCGTTTTAGAGTTTCTAAATACAGGCTGTGTGCATTTCTCTGAGGATTGAGTGTTTTGATACTTTCACAATATTTATAGAACACTTCAAACTACTTTATAATATAAAAAAAGATACTGCAGTCTTACTTTTTATAATTAGGGACTGTCTGCTGTAGCATTTTATTGGAAATTACACTATAGTTATATTTTACTGGGAGACAGGTTGAAAAAATGTTTCCCGTGTACTGACACACTGGAGCTCCTTCTCTTCCTTAGTCGTTGTTTTCTCGTTAGGCTCGGCCCAGAGGGATTTTGTCTCTCTCTCTTTGGGGTTTGTCACATGAATAGCTCACCCATTTTGTGTGTGTGTGTGTGAGTGTGAGCAGGGACTGACTTGGTTACTGTGATGTGGACCCTGTCACAGTTGTAACATAACTGCCAGAGGCCTCTGTTTAGAGTAACCTGTTAAATATTTACATGGCATAGTAGTGTAAGGTTGTGATTAATTGAAGCAGGTTGACACTATTGTCACACCTAATTGATTTACCACATGTCATATTTACAAATATTCTAGAGAAAATCTAATGTTAAGATCCTCATTTTAGCACAGCCTAGCATCTTGCAGAAGTAGATGACTGATTTCTGAACTGATTTGACTTCTTGTTTTTCAAAGTGTGTAAGACTTTTCTTCCCTATTGTTTAGCATTTGTATTAGGCATGTTTAACTTCTGCATTTGACCTTCTCTGTCAGTTCTTACACCACCCGTATTTACATATTTTCCTGCCTGTTGCATCAACTCTCTTTGACCTTTTTGCCTTTTCACTTTGGTCCAGGTCCCACCATGCGTAGTGCGTATCTCCTCCTGATACCTGCGCTGCTGCTCCTCCTGGCCTTTCCGGTCTCCAGGGGACGCTACAACGATGACTTTGATGATGGCGAGGACCTAGCAGACTTTGATGACAATGACTTCGCTGAGTTTGAGGACATGAACGAGGATCCAGCAGCAGAGGCGGAAACTGCCCCACCGCCTCGTGCCTCGCCGTCCTCGCAGCCTGAAGAGGATGAAGATGAAGATGAAGCCACTGTGGAGCTGGAGGATGGCCTGGACGGTTTTGAGGACTCAGAGACACAGGTACATTGCCATGTCTCACTGTTTACATTTTAATATTTTAGCACAGTTAAAAGTTTCTGATTGTTTATGGATTTATATTAATTTGCACAGAATCCGAAGTAAAGCTAATTCAACTTCATGTTACCCTAGGATCAGGACATGTACAGCAAATATGACCAGGAGGAGTTTGAGGGGATTGGAGACATGGAGAAGACGGGCCACTCCATGAAGGACCCCCTCATAATCCACACGGTAAACCTGGATTATTGCTAAACTCTTCTCAGAAGCAAGTTACAGTTGCTTGTAGTGATCTGCCAAAGCTCTGAACGTGAACATGGTTTCTGCTGCGTACAAAACATATAGTGTTGTGTGTTTTCATTGTAATGAAAATTCAGGCAATTTACATAAACTCTTCTCTTGGAAACTCTACAATAGCAACACTGGAGTTTGTAGCCTTTGGCAACTGATTGCCTTTAGCTTAAATTACCATTCTTTCAGTTACATTGATACGGTTTGGAATTTACTGACACAACTGATGTTTTAGAAATAATCTCTGTAATCTGCACCCTACTGCATTGCACTTTATAAAAGTAGTTAAACTTATGGATAAGATTTGAATTGTGATGATAAAAATAAGATTTGCAACATGATGCTTTTAAAAGGAATCTGTTTTTAAATAGAGAAAACATCAGAATTGAATAGATTTTTTAAATATTTAAATACTCTATAATACATTTTTCAGATTATAACATAAAGGTTTATTCACATGTACATCCACTGTATTGCTTACAGAAAGCTTAAAGGTTTAATTACGTCAAAGGGCTATCAGACGCTGAGCCATGCTGCCACTCCCTGGTAGTTGTATCATCTATCAGCGATCTGGAGTAACCACGGTTGGACGATATTTAAATGGAAACAATCAGCCGACCCTGACGTAAATGTTAACTAACAAGAAATTGCAGTACAGAAATGCTAAACTGGGTTTAAGGTTGTTTAGAAACTGTCCACCAGAGAACCCTGACAAGTTGATCTTCACGTCATTAAGGAGTTATTTACGTTATATGTTTATGTAAAAAAAAAAGAAGAAAAAGAAACAACTATTGCCCAATATATCATTCTTTATCAGGGGAGGTAAAGGAAAAAATGCCCAGTATCAGTCGAGCTATAATCCTGATAATCGCTCGCTGTTTCTCCGCAGGTTCCTGCACATCTGCAGAACAGCTGGGAAAGTTACTACATGGAGATCCTGATGGTCACCGGCCTGTTGGCCTACATCATGAACTACATCATTGGCAAGAACAAGAACAGTCGCCTCGCTCAAGCCTGGTTCAACTCGCACAGGGAGCTTCTAGAGAGCAACTTTGCACTAATGGGTGAGTCCCTCCACCTCCGAGTTGTCTTCAGTGTACGAAAGCAATGGATGATCCAATGACAGTCGGTATGAAGCAGAACTTGTGTTCATTGTCGATAATTTGTGTGTGTGTGTAGGTGACGATGGCACCAGTAAAGAAGCGGTGAGCACTGGGAAGCTGAATCAGGAAAACGAGCACATCTACAACCTGTGGTGCTCCGGGCGCGTGTGCTGCGAAGGCATGCTAATCCAACTCAAGGTATTAGAAATGTTTAATGTGTAGAGGTTTGTTGGTGTCAAATATACAGCCATGTAACGTCCCTCGTGGTCTGTTCCAGTTTCTGAAGAGGCAGGACCTGCTCAACGTTCTGGCCAGGATGATGAGGCCCGCCTGTGACCAAGTGGTGTGTAATACAGACGCTCTGTACTGTGTTTTTAAGAGTAGTCTCACAGGCATTGTTTCACTTACGGCGTCTGTCTGTTTTTAGCAAATTAAAGTGACGCTTAATGAAGAGGACATGGACACTTTTGTGTTTGCTGTTGGCACCAAGAAAGCGATGGCCAAGCTTCAGAAGGAGATGCAGGACTTGGTAAATATCCTCAACAACTTGTCTACATGAATTTGATGCAATTTTTTCTACGGTTCTATTGTTACTACCCAGATGGATTGGTTTATTCGTAGTCCTTGTTCACACTGTTAGAGCTCTGACATCAAAGGACTAGTGGCGATGAAAGGCCGCCACCCAAAGAGTTGCACTCAAACAGACCACAAAGACTGCAGCCAGCGGCCGACCAGCATTTACATTACAAACCATTTCTGCTAATTGCTAAAAAAAAAAAATCTTACCCGATTGGAAGAACTTTGTTTTTTATTTTGGAGCCTCTTGACTTAAGCCATTTGTTTACTTTCGTCACTTCCTTTTTTCTTGTGCATTGATTCGCTTAAGCTGTTATTTCTCGCATCAGCGGACTCAGCCGCCGATTCAACAACAAGGGTGGACAAGTGCCAAAGGTGTAGGACCCAATACAAGAACTAACAGATGCTCAGACACACACACACACACAAAGTTGACCGACGGCTGACTCGAAGCCTGGTGTGTCAGGGCTCTCACGTTGTTACCTATAGACATTGATACTTAAACAGAAGTCTTCATTTTTATTTTTTCAGAGTGAGTTCTGCGGTGACAAGCCTAAGTCTGGAGCCAAGTTTGGACTCCCAGACTCGCTGACTATCCTAAGTGAGATGGGCGAGGTCACAGATGGAGTGATGGACAACAAGGTAATGTCTCTTTTCATTACTACAAAAACTCACTGCAGAGTTTCAGGGGTTATAACCGCGTTTCGTGATTTGTCCGACAACATCTTACTCCCTTTAAATGCAGCGCTCTTACATGTCTGGATCTGTTTTTGGTCTTTTAAGATGGTGCATTATATCACCAATCATGCTGACAAGATCGAGTCCATCCATTTCTCGGACCAATTTTCTGGTCCAAAAGTTATGCAAGAGTAAGTATTGCATCTTTTTTCGTCTTTTTAATCCCTTTCATGGGAGTTGTGTAGCATTTTTATTATTTTCTGTGTGGTGCTAAAAGTTCCTGTGTGGTTTTTCAGGGAGGGTCAGCCCTTAAAGCTGCCTGAGACCAAGAAGACGCTGTTGTTTACAATTAATGGTGAGCATTTAGTCTTTCTTTGTGTCTGAAAAAATCACTACACCTCATATAACCCCATTATTTGATTTTACTGTTGTTGAATGTGCACTGTTTTTGTGTTTGTGAAGTGCCTGGCATGGGAAACACCTCTCCCAAAGACATGGACGCTTTGCTCCCTCTCATGAACATGGTGATCTACAGCATCGACAAAGTCAAGAAGCTCCGTCTCAACAGAGAGGTGAGCAGGATTCAAGTGCTCTGGTGCCTCATGGTGCATCCAAGTGACCACTCACTCGTATTCTGTATTTTATGCTTTTTGAGTAAAAGTGTAACTACAGGTCCCTTTTTTATCCTCCCTGTATTTTTAGGGCAAAATGAAAGCTGACAGGAACCGCGCTCGTGTGGAGGAGAACTTCCTGAAGCAGACTCACGCTCAGCGTCAGGAGGCGGCTCAGACACGCCGCGAGGAGAAGAAGAGAGCTGAGAAGGAGAGGATCATGAATGAGGAGGACCCCGAGAGACAACGTCGTCTGGAGGTTGGAAATATCACACACACACACACACACACACACACACACACACACACACACACACACACACACACACACACACACACACACACACACACACACACACACACACAGGAAGTTAAAGGAGTAGCGTGATATTTTTGGAAATCTATTGAATCGCTTTCAGCTGAGGGTTAGATTAGAAGATTCAGGATTTCTATAGGTGCGTTTCCATTAGGGTAAAATGTGGCCGAAAGTTTCAAGGCACACCCTCTCATATGTCCGTTCACTCACCGTGTTTCCAAAAAGGCCCCAGAGGGATTTACTTGACTTCGGAGGTGACCTATCATTTTGATCAGCAGTGATCAGCTGATCAGTGATACAGGGCGCGTTCTTACTCAAGAGAAATACAGAATAGTTTGAATAAAGGTGGCCCGTATGATTCACAACGTCAGCTTTGTAACATGGAAGAAAACACTCCACCTCAAAATTTCTGGGCGCTGTAAATGTGTGTTGACAGACAGGCTGTAACCCTGTGCAAAGATCATTTTCTGCGCTGTGTAGTATCTGCCCCTGTCGACCCCGGTCTGCACTCTACTTCGCCGTGTTGTAGTGGCCGCTGTACCACCACACACGTCAAATACTTCTGAGAGCTACAGAGGTTTGTGCTAGAGAAACTCTCGTGCAAATTAGGGGCGTTTGGAAAAGATGGGCCTGCCTCACTCCGGGTATTTGACATAGTGGAAATGCACCTTATCGCTTACTGTTTATGAAGCAGTTCAACATATTTAGAATGTGCTTATTGTAAGTCACCTTGATTTTTTCTTTTCTGATAGATGAATAAATAGCTTGAGTCATCAGCTGGTTAGCCTAGCATAAAGACTGGAAACTGGGGAGGAAATGGTTCGACCGGTTCTGTCCATAAGTAACAAAATCCACCTAGGTGGTGCATGTCAGAGTTTGTCACAAATGTCTGTTACGGCACTGAAAAGAATTCAGTTGAGCTTGTAATGAAATTGGAAATTCAGGTTTTTAAATAGACTCGCACCCAAAACTAATGCAGTGGCACGTGTCGGGCTTGGGTGGACTATGCAAGTTCATGTAGGGTTTGTCCTGATCTAACTCTCAGCGTGAAATCAAATCAACATATTCCCCAAAATTTCGAGCAATTATATTAAAGAAAAGCACACAAATGAGTGGTTTTTTGTTGTTGTTTTTTTTAAATGTCTCAAATTCTTTTTTTTCTTCTTGTTCTTGTTTTAGGAGGCAGCCCAGCGTCGTGAGCAGAAGAAGATTGAGAAGAAGCAGATGAAGATGAAGCAGATCAAAGTGAAAGCCATGTAAAAAAAAAGACCAAAACAGGGATACAAGCACACGTGAAAGCAGTGCTCTGCTTCTTTCACCGCGGTCCGCAGCTCTGGCTCACAGTCGCTCTAAAACAGACATCCCGTGCCTCTGGGTGTGTCAAGCTCTGCTGTCTCCGTCACCACCTGCTCCATTCGGTGTGGCTCAACCCAAGTGACTCAGAGTGAACTGTCCAAGTCAAATGAGGGACGTTTCCACCGTCATATCACCACAGCTCACGCCAGGATTTTCTTTATCTGTCCCAACTATTTTCTCAACATTATTCAGAGCTCTGTTTGAAAGTAGCTTTTTTTAAAACTCCATCTGCTGGGAAGGAACACACTATTTTGTGGTACTGAGCCACATTTTTAAAAATAAATGAAAGCATTGTTGTGGTTTCATTGGAAATGTAATCGCATTAATATAATCTTAAATGATATTATCATGGAAATTTTAATTTATATCTGCTATGAGGTTTGTTTCTTGCAGGCTGTTTCTAACGAATATCTGAGCAAACATAATAAAATGCACTGGAGTCTGTTGGAAACCTGTTTGTTTTTAATAATAATACATTTTAAGGATTTGATTTGAAGGTGATTAATAAGGCCTGTTGCGTACAACAGAATCTGATACTGGTTGCAGTTGGTAAAAAAAAGTGAGGGACTATAACGGGGACCAGAAGGGGTGAGGCGTAAGGCTAAGTTTAACTTTGAGATTGAGTCAGCAGTCTCTCAGCTAGGTTTGGTTACATCAGTGTGGTTGAAAGGCTAAAATGGATACAATGACCGTGTCTGTGTGATTAAACCTGCGATCCCCCTCTGTAACTAGAGTCTCTCAGAGTTATTTTGTTGTCTAAACAATCTCAAAATGTAATGCAATCCTTAAATGGAAAACCATTACTACAAGAAGAAGAATTTACCTTTGTTTTTTTTAGTGTTCTGAATGGGATTAAGTTTAAACTGCATGACATGATAGCGTCCACACTTTGCAGGTGACACAGTCTGATGTACTTCTGTAAATCTGGATTTTGCAGGGACGTTTCACCAGCAGGGGTGTCTTTAATAGGCAGTAGTGGGGTGTAGCCTAATTTTAGCGCATATATTGGTAACATACGAAACTAGATCATCTAAGGAATCTATCGGTACCAACCATAACATGCTAGCTTGTTGGCAAGGGGACTTAATAATGCTCCGAAGTTGGGCTAAATTTTGGCGAGGGAAAACCGACATGACCCATTTTTGAAGGCATCCCATGACCTCTGACCTCACAAGATCTAAATGAAAATGGTTTAAATAGTTACCCACAACTCTCCCTTTATGGACACAACTGAAAGGCTTTATCATATCCAATGCAGTATGTGGCAAAAAACATGCAGTTCTTCTCATGCAGTACAAATGTGTTATTTTTGCCTTTTCTAATATGGAGAACTTGACTGTTTCTGCATACTGGGGTCTTGAATTGCATAAATTGGTTCGTAGTTAAAAGCCGAGACTCTTGTGGATTCAATGGGCCCAGCTGTATTCCAGTGGGAGGATGTAAGTCCTCATAGTGAGAGCATTTTTAACGTTTTTGACTTTCTGTATAAAATGAGCTGTTGTGACCTTTAGGATAATCACTACAAACTAGAGATTCTGGATAAACTCTGGATTTAACGATATACACAGGTGGGTTTAACTGTTGGCGACCACGGCCATTTTAAATGTCTCACTGTGAGTTGAGCTTGTTGTGTCTTTTGTGGAAACCAGTCTTTCCACATTTGGACTAATATGTGTTTTTTTAATATATATATTTTTAAACATTTTCTAAATATATAAATAAATAAATGAATAAAAACAAATAAGTTAATGAATAAATGCTGAAATAAATGTAAGAATACATGTACAAATAAATAAAAGCACAAATAAATGAATAAAATAAATGCATAAATAGTAAATCAATACATTTTTTCAATATGTTTGTGTACCTACATTTATGCTGAAATAAATGAATGAATAAATAAATGAATAAATAAATAAAAACATTTATTAATTAAAAAAATGTCAATATTTTTGTTCACCTTCATTTATTTATGTCTATATTTCTGTGTCCATGTGTAAATGAGGTAGAAGGTCTCATTTATATGTGTATTTATTTATTTATTCATTCATTTCAGCTTTTATTTATTTATTTTTGTATTCATTTATTTATTCCTGCATTTAGTTATTGAATCCTGTATTTATTTAGACATTTATTTATGTATTAATTAATTTATTTATTTATTTAGTGATATGTTTAGTCCTTCACCAGCCATTAGGGGGCGCTTGGATCACTTTTCACGGCAACTGTAGAAATTTGACCCTTAATAAAAGATACATCAATTCATTCATATAAAATAGTTTTTTTAAAATCATAATTATAATCACATTGTTTGTCGATGTAGTGGCTTCAGTAAAAAAAATGTAATAATTTAAAATATATTAAAATACCTAATTTTACAAACAAGGGAACTACAGATGAATTTAAGTTAGTAGGCGCAGTATGGGGAAGTGTTTTCAATATCATTCCACATATTAAATAATATAAAAGCTGTGGAGGAGTCTTAATAAATAAATACATTCATAAATAGATATTTTAATAAATAATTCAAGAATAAATATTTAAATAAATACATTCATAAATAAATAAATGCATAGATAAAAAAATAAAAACGCAAATGCATAAATAAATGATTGAATAAATGCTGAAATAAATGCATGAATACATCTATAAATAGATAAATAGAAGCATAGATAAATGAATAAAAGCATAAATTAAATAATAAACAAGCACGTTACATTTTTTTCAATATTTTTGTTCACCTACATTTATGCTGAAATAAATGAAAGAATAAATACATTTATGAATACATGTATAAATAAATAAAAGCATAAATAAAGAAATAAATAAATAATAAATCAATACTTTTTAATATTTTTTCAATAATTTTGTTCACCCATATTTATTTACCTCTATATATTTTTTGTGTCCATGTGTAAAATAGGTAGGAGGTCCCATTTATTCATGCATTTCTTTATTTTTTCATTTATTTATGTCTGCATTTATTATTTATACTCATGTATTTATTTAGACATTCATTTATGCATGTATTTATTTAATCCTGTATTTATTTAGACATTTATTTATTTAATCCTGTATTTAGTTAGACATTTATTTATACATGTATTCATTTATTTAGCGAGTCATGTTTAGTCTTCCATATACATCACCTAGTTTCCTATAAGCAGATTCGACAAATCCTTTCAAATAAATTAATTTGACCATTAAAAAAATAAAAACGCTTCAATTTATCAATAAAAATGTTTTATTTCAATTATATTCACTGTTAGTCGACGTAGTGGCTTTGGTTATTTTTTAACTTTTATTTTTTAAGTAACCCCGCTTGAAGAAAGTGCCGCTCAGAAATCGTAGGCTGCATTCGCACACACTGATGGAGAACAGGCGAGGCTCTCAGGTTGGTTGCGCCGCGATGGCCGCTCTCTCAACAATATAGTGGATTTTAAAAGCGAAAACAATGTCTTTTGCCGCTCGGAGAGCCGCGTTGTTGTCTTGACTAACTACCGGAATGGTCGCGGCATCGTTTTAGCTCGTCAGTTTTCCCCTTTTACTGTTAAGGGGACTCAGTGTTTGTCTTGTTCGTCTCCCCGGGGCCTTGGATGTTAGCGGCGGGCTGCTACTCTCGGATGAGCGGGCTGTAGCTCCCGTTGCTAAAGCGAGAAAGTAATATAACATTTGTGAGTATTATCTAACGCAAGAGCTAGCTAATATGTTGCTCATGTAAAACAATTAGTCACCCGGTTCGTTATGCGTTCAACGTGAAGTCTGTTGTGACGTTTAAAAAACCCATTTTATGTACATTTTTGTTTTGGTGCAGCTTAGCATGATGCTAACTGAACTAACTGGTCAGTGACGTAACGCTGGTCATTGTTGTGACAGCGCGCAGCATCTTAGAGAGGTCTTTATTGTTGTCATAATGCTGCTTTATTTAATGTGTCCTCTGCGTTGATTATTAATAACAGACAGAGGGTTGGAAAAGTTAATGTTTTGCTAACTGATGTGACGCAGCTCATCGTTAGCTTACAGTGTGTCCACTGCACAGTGGTTAAATATACTTTGGGCTGTTATTACCACAGCATTTCACTTCAGTATAAAAGATAAAAGAAGAGAATCCTTTATTAGTCACCACATTGGGGAGATGTTCAGTGTGACAGCAGCAAAAGAACCCAGTGCAAATAACAAAAGCATCAATAACAAATGCAAAATATACTCATAAACAGTAAAAAAATAACACAAAATTAACATTTTAAAAATGCCAAAACTAATATAAAAAACCGGTAAAGTGATTGCAAAACACAAAAAGTTAAATAAAACAGACTGGTCAACAGTGTGAGTGTTAAGCGAGAGCAGTGCTGATTGTTAAGTAAATATCTTTATTTCGCAGATTATCTCTTAAAGCTTTGCTCCTCGCGGTGGTGGTGGTGGTTCTGACCCGGTTTTGTCTCCCAAAACCCATCCCACCCACCCTGCCAAACACCTTTCACTCTGCTGCCGTTCTGGGAGGCGAGACAGGTCATTGAAGACCCGCACCTGTAGACTCATTAACAGTTTCTACCCTTGTGCCATTTAAAGAACCAAACTCAAATTGATAACACTTGGTGCAACACAACACAATTCGGAGCGCAGTATAAAAAATGTGTCTGCTGGAATGTGCAATATATATATTATCTATTAATGTATTTTATTCACTGATCAGATATGAGATTTAATGGTTGTGTTTTAAATCTTTTTATACTGTCCCTTTATTGTATAACACTGAATGAGATGTTATTACAATAAAAACGTATTCTGCTCGTTTGCTATTCTGAACGGTGGCAGCTGCTGCATTGTGTGTAATCATGTTTTTTTCTTTTTGACTCTCAGCTGTAGGATGGATCCAGACGGTGGGGCAGATTCACAAAAAGCTGTCAGTTTGCAGTGGAAGAGCTACAAACTCGTCCAGGACCCAGCCATTCGGCGGGTTGCACAGAAAATCTACAGATATGATGGAGTGCATTTCAGTGTGCCAGTGAGTTGATTTCCATGTTTTTACTCTCTATAAATTGCTTTTACAAGTGTAGATCTGATCCGTATGATTTAAGATAAAACTTTATTTATCAAGAGTTGTGCAGCAGTTGCAGTACGGAGCACTAAACAATTGTACAGTCAAGTCACTCCAAATATAAACCTGCCAAAAAGCAAACAGTTATTGGTGAGGGAGTGGTGCAATCCAAACAGAGCTGAAAGGAGGCTGGAGCCATCTCTGTCTCTGCATGATGCATTGTAGAGTTTGATGACCACTAAAAGAAAGTAATTTCCTAATTTTAATTTTCCCAGGACTCCGGATTTCCTCCCGTGGGGGATCTGCGGGACCCTAGACCCCGGAGACTATGGTCCAGGTATACAGAACTGTCCCTGCCAGTGCCAAAGTTGAAGGTGAGAATACCTGGTCAACATTCATGTCACACATCTCAGCAGCTTCATCTATTAGGTTGAAAAGTTATTCACCCTGATTTTGTCATTTTTCTCCACAGCTTGATGAGTTCTATGTGGGTCCCATACCTCTCAAGGAGGTGACCTTTGCTAGGCTCAATGACAACATCAAAGAGCCCTTCTTGGCAGAAATGTGTGCCAAGTTTGGTGAGGTGGAGGAGATGGAGATCCTGTTTCACCCAAAGACCAGGAAGCACTTGGGCCTGGCCAGGGTGTTATTTACCAGCACCAGAGGAGCCAAGGACACAGTCAAGCATCTGCACAACACTTCTGTCATGGGCAACATCATTCACGCTCAACTCGATATAAAAGGTAAGCTAAAGTGCCTCATCTGTTGTAAAATGCAAGTTATCAGAGTGGTATTTTAGACAATGCTGGGTGAACTTTATAGCAATATTTGTACAGCGGCGAAAACCAGGCCAGTAGAAACATGTAGCATATTTATGTAGTGCACGTTGAATTACAAAGTGCAGTTATCCCCAAAGCTGCACAACCATCGAAGTTTTTCATTTTAATAATTAAAAAAGTTTTTACTCAGTACCCAGATCTGTATACACGTTGTTTTATATAGTAATACACATAGCAGGGTGTCCGCGGGGTCATAAAACTATTAAACCTTTTTAAACCCAGTTTTGCAAGGTATTAAATTAAGAGGTTGTACGCTAAAGTTTGCCTTAATTAAATCATTGTGTGGTGGGATTCTGTGTAGTTAATTTATTGAATCCTCTGAGATTTGACGACATCTGAAAAGGACAACCTTTAGCGCGCTCGCCCACTAACCCACTGACTGACTGCTGTTTGATAGTGTTACTCAAAGATCCCTTTACACACGGGTGTCAAGCTAACTAGCTATGTGCTATCTCACAATCATGAATAGTAAATATAACTTCTGGTGTTACTGCTTAGATCTAGAAGTGGCGATTGGGCTTCAGATGTCTGGAAAGGGTCTTAAAATGTATTAAATGTAAACTCAGGATTCCTGCATAAGGAAAGACAATCATAATAAATATGCCTGCTTTTAAGATCATTCAAGAAAGAGCTTCTGAGAAGATACTGAATATTTCTTTGCAATTCCTGTATCTGCGCCTTTGATCCAACTTTTATCAAAAGTCACTTGTCTCTTGCCACAACTTCCCACAAATATTAACTGAAATCTGCAGAAAACGTTTGCGATTTCCTACTAACTTGCAAAAAAACGTACATTTTCTAGTTCTTTGTGGACACAGTTTAACCTAATGGAGTTTGTCTCGAAAACATCATTATAAGAAGGTTTTTGTCTGCGGTAAGCTCATTTCACAGCCTGTATTTATTTTTCTGTGGTTTGTGTTTGTTTACTCAGGCCAGCAGAGGCAGAAGTATTATGACCTGATAGTAAACGGGTCGTACACTCCTCAGACTGTGCCCCTGGGAGGCAAGGCTTTGACAGACAGGCTCCAGCCTCAGCCCCCGCCAGCACAGCCACAACCGCAGCCTGACACGGTATTTTCGCAGCACAAATGTCACTTCATTTCCTTAATGATCATCCAAAGTTGATCCAGTTCCAAATTGTAATATATATATATTTTTTTTCGGACACAGTCAACAGAAATCAGGCGGAGGCTCTCCAGTGAGCTTGCGGTTTTGGCAGCAGGGGTCCAGGCCCTCACATCAGGGAGCGCCACCCCTTGCTCTGGGGATACTGGTTTCAGTGATCAGCGCCTGGACACAGCCTCCCCTTCCATGTCGGGCCCCTTCACACCAGGCTCCACTGCTTCATCTCAGGGTGGTGGAGGAGGAACACCGTACAGCTCCAGATCTGGGACTCCTTTCTCACAGGACTCGGGCTTCACTGGCGGCAGGTTAGTAGTTGATATTTGGCATAAAGGGAGTGTGACATGACATGTTTTACCATTGCCTTAGTGTTGTCATTATCATTCAGGTCCCTCAATCAAGACTGAGACACTCAACATGGTTACTCATATGTTATTAAATCATAGAGACCTCAAGAAATCCTTTCACAAATAGCAAAAATGTATTACAGTATTACTACAGTGTAAATGTAGCTTTACGTCTTCGTACCTTTTCTACAAATCTTTACACAACTGATTATCCTTTTGTTGTATTCAAATAGAATTGGCAGGAATAGCTCCTGGGTTCAGCACTTATGCTGCATGGACTTCATGTTTGGGCAGTGCACCAATGTTTGCCACCATTACATTCTAAGTATTCTAACATGATTATGTTCTCGTAGAAGATTACTTACAGTATCACGGCTGGTTGGGCTGGGTGTCATTGCTAAAATCTTCTATTCTGCGTATTTTCTCATCTTATTGAGAACTTTAGTGCAAGAATGAACATAACGGCTTCAAGTGAGATACATTTACACTGACTTTTGACATGCATTCACACAAATACAGAGGATTAAAACAGTTAATGTGCCTGTTATTATCAATTTAGACAACATAAATGTGTATCACGATAACTCAATGTATGATTTCAAAATCATATCAATCCATTGAAAGACGATAAATGATCATAGTGAATTAACGCCCAGCACTACTGCCAGATCAACATAAAATGCTAAAAGACAACATTAAGTGATCATTCTGCAACTGGCAGTGGTTGCACAGGTAGTCAGTGGCAATCGTGCTCAGGTCCACAAAACAATAATTTTAAGTGACTTCATTAATGTTTTGCAGGCATACTGGCTACAACACTGGCACTTCGGGCAGCGGCTACCCTCCCCAGGACATGTTACCTTCCTCCTCCTCATCTTCTGCAGTCTCGTCTACTGTCGGTGGATACAAAGTGTCTCGCTACTCGGAGGATGCACAGGAACCTTCAGCGTATCACAGAGGTCGCCCTATGTACCCGCCTACTGCATCGTACCGTCCCAACGAGCCGCCGTGCTACCCCCCATACCCCAATGCTGGAGGGCCTGGGCCACACATGGCGCACCACTCCTCAATGCCTCCGCCACCTCTTGCCGCCCAATATGATCAGCCCCCAATGTCAGACAGGGACCGTGACAGAGACTCAGGTGGGCGCTACGGGGCAGCGGGGATTGGCTCCAGAAGGTCATCTTACCATCACCAGCAAGACACAAACTCTTCCACAAAGTACCATTCACATCACTCCCATCACCACTCAGACCGCAGGGATGACAGGGGGTACCGGCGAGACAGCCTGGGCTCCCGATCAGGTGACCACAGCCACCAGAGACACCGCAACCACCACCATTCTCACAACCACCATGGCAGCAGCAGCCGCAGGAGGAGCAGCCATGACCGGGACAGGGACCGAGATCGAGATAGAGACAGAGATAGGGACAGAGACAGAGACAGTGACTACTCCAACAGTTCTGACCCTAGATACAATTCCAACTCCTACCGCTCGTCCTCTAACAGCCTGTCTCCTCCCCCCTCATCATATTCTGCGTTCTCCTCATCCAAAGAGCCTGCCCCGGCCCCTCCTCAGGGATTGGACACTTCCACCCGTTTAGGGGGGACGAGCCTTGCGGAGAGGGGCTCTCTGCCTTCCACTGGTGCTGACAAAGACTACCACACTGGCCACCACAGTGCTGTACCTCCGCCCCCACCACCTCCACCGCCACCCCCCCTCCCTCCAGCCTCAGTCATAGCAGCAGCTGTAGCTGAGACACTTGGGACGCTGGATAGTCCAGCCCATGAAGAGCAGTGGACAAAGCCCAAACGCCGTCCCAGCACTCCACCAGCACCGCCGAAGACGCCTCCGCCTTCCTCCCCGCCTCACACCTCCATCGCTTCCTCTTCAACCTCCCCTTCCTCTACCTCCCTCCCGCACCATCTCCCTTCCTCCTCCAGCTCCCCACCGCCCCCTCAACGTGACTCCTCTTCCCCAGAGCCAGACTCCACCAACGAGAGTTTACCGTTCGTGTACCACAGCAGCAGCCTCGACTCTCGTATCGAGATGCTCCTCAAGGAACAAAAGGCTAAGTTTTCTTTCCTCGCCTCTGATGAGGAAGACGATGAAGATAGGAAAGAGGAGAAGCAGAGGGGCGTACATGGGGATGGAGGAGAGCGAAGAGGAGGTTCAGGTGATGTAACAGGAGAGCATTCAAGTGGTAATCAGGTGGGAGATAATGGGGAGAAAGACCACAGGAGGAAAGGGGAAAGAGACAGAGATGGCCACAGAGGAAGGAAACGGGGAAAGGGGGGAGAAGGGAGGAAGAGTACCACTGTACTTCCAGCAACCATACCATCCTCTTCCACCTACTCTTCCCACATCCTGCCCCCAGAGGAACCCCAGCCCCAGGTTGGTCTCACTGGGACTGGAGCATTGCAGGAGGACTCTTCACAGACTGGATCTGCTGACACACAGAGCAGGACAGGAGCACACACACCACCTTACAACGGACAGAGCCAGGTGAGATCAGTAGCACGTAATGAAGCGTAGAGGCTCAGACTGTTGGCTCTCAAATACTGACAAATAAAAGTTGCATAGTTTGCACTTTGCTGCCAAGCGGTGCTGCACAATGTTGATGTTTAAGTAGAATACAGGCAGATTATTATATATTGCGGTGAAGCTGTAACAACCCAAAAAGAAGAAACCGTCAAAAATGTTCATGTATGATTAATATGAAAAGAAAATCTTGTAAATTAAAAATGTCTTGATTATTAAATATATATATATGCTAGGGCCCGGCCGATACAGTTTTTTTGAGACTGATCTGAGACTGAACTATTTTAGAGGGGAAAACTTCACAGAATTTTGATTGAGCACCTTTATTGCACTGATTTGATTCGGCAAAGGTAGTCAGAATGCTGCTTGCATTTACAAATAAGTTCATCAAATGATATTTAACATTATTATACATTGTATGCATTACATTATAAACTTCTAGAAATTAACACAGAAAAAAACAAGAAAAAATGAATAGCTAAATATGCATCATGTTCAGTATCAGTCAATTGTGACCATTTAATTAAAGGAATAAAATTAAAAACGCTATGTGAAACCATTTCTATATCACCACAATCATCATTTTCAGCATTATATGTTTTGTAAAAGAGGTTTTCATATCGAAAAACATACGACGATACCGCTAGAAACCGATATGTCTGTGATAATCTGGTTCTAACACATACAAAAGAAGATGCAAAGAAATAACTCTTTGGTGGAAAGGAAGAAAAAGAGAGGATTGATGAAATATCCTGGGAACAATCTAAGCGTAATGACTGTTTTTTTAATTTTTATTGTAGTTTGACTTTTTGTTAGTTTCTGTGGTTATCGCATTAATATGCTCAGTACACTCCCTGGTTTTGAGTTGTCTTCGCAGCCCCACTTTTGAAAGCCAACTTAAAACTGTAAACTGTTTTCTTTCAGTCCTCCCCTCGTTCATCGGGGGAAGACATGGAGATCTCAGACGAGGAGGAGGAAGAGACTACCATAACAACGGTGACCACCCACCAACCCTCAATCACCTCCGGCTCCTCGCCCTCTTCGTCCCAGGCCGCCATGCCATCGCAAACAACGGACCCTTCATCTTCGCCCCAACCCATCACTGACTCTGCACAGCACTTTGGCAGCTCCATGCACCCTCCCATACCTTCCTATCCTCCACATCTGCCTCCTCCACCTCCCCCTGGTTACTCCCTCCAGCCCCCACCTCCCCCTGGTATCCCTCCCTTACCCCACATGGAGCTGCACCCTGAGTATCCTCCACCCATGCCCCTTCACATGTATGACTATGCCACATCCATGGAGCTGATGAACCAGTACAGCGGTGGAGCGCCTATGTCTTTCCAAATGCAGACCCACATGCTGAGTCGCCTGCACCAACTGCGCATGTCGTCATCCAACGGCACCCCAGGTCCCGGTGAGGCAGCCACCGCAGACTACGCCTCCTACCATCTCCACTCTATGCCGCCACCGCACACACACCACGCCTACATGGACCAAGAAGGGAGCGGGGCGGGCGGTCATTACGACCAGGACCACCGCTACATGCCCACACACATGCCCTACCCTTACCCTGACCCACACAGCACTCAGATACCACCCCCTCCACACCATGGCATCCCGCCTCCCCATACTGGCTGGCCGCCACACGTCTTACCACCACACTACGCCTCCTACATGCCCCCACCTGGCTATGGCACCATGCTGCCTGGGGAAGAAGAGTACAGTGCTTCAGGACAGGAGATACCCATGTTGGCTGAAAATCCCCATGAAGCCACAGTGCAGATGGCCCTGGCCACTCTGATCCAAGAAATGAAAAACATCATGCAGAGGGACCTGAACCGCAAAATGGTGGAGAATGTTGCCTTTGCAACTTTTGACGAATGGTGGGAGAGGAAAGAGACCAAGGCCAAGGTAAGGAATCCTAACCATGCTGGTGTTGTCTTAGTTTTTAACTTGCTATTTAGTTTTTTTGTCAGAAATATTGCTTTATCCACTTGTTTGTACTTTTTTTTTGGGGGGGGGGGGGGTTGTTTCATTAAAATCGGACTAAATCTCTTTTTAAAAAATCCTTTGTTTCAAGCCGATTGTATTTTGAGATTAAAAACTACCACTAAGTTGTCCTTAAACGCAATGTTGCCACAATGTTTCACCCTTTTTCAGTTTATATCGATAACCTTACATATCTAGCTGCTCGTTCAGCCTGGCAGTCTGTGAAAAACTTTCCTGACTGTTGCAGCTGCAGTCCAGAGTAGAATAGTATATAACAGAAGGCAGACGGGCAAAACGAAAATCCTCATTTTGAATCTTATTTTGATGCAAAGATTTGTTAATTAGCAGGAACGGAGCACAACGTGAAAGTGAAACCAATGCTCTGGTAATTTAATTGCGGAAAAAAGGTTTTGGTACAATATTTGTCTTTTAGGAGATGCACTGTGAATAAGGACCAGTCTTATTTTGAAGATCAGTACATTACCAGGAACTTCAGCACAGCATGGGAGTGAAAGCAATGTGATTTGTGTCAAATCCTTTTGGCCATAGTCTTGAAGCACTACTACGTTTACCATTTGATAGCAGTTTGACCACATTGATGAGGAATTAATCAGCTTCACATACTGTGAGATGGAAATGGGGAATGCATACAAATTGTAATTGTGACTATTTTCCTCCTCTAGCCTTTCCAGACGATGGTTAGAGGAGTGTCTGCTTTACGGGATGATGAGAAAAAAGAGGAAAAGGTCAACCGCCCTCGGGAGCCTCTTACGTCTCTTGTGGATTGGGCAAAGAGCGGGGGCATGGAGGGATTGTCTCTCCGAGGTGCACTACGACTTCCTTCCTTCAAGGTAAAAGCACCACACTGTTTATCCATCTTCGACAGCTCACGATGTGATTTGATAAATTAAAACATCTACTTCTACACCTCTGTTCATTTTTTACAGTTACAGAGAAACCTATCCATCACCATCACTACTTCCCCTCAGTTATTTATTTTGCAGTTTATAGGTTCAGTGTTTATCCTACACACAATATAATATTAAAAAGTATGTTTTCTTTCGTGTGTAAAGACCTGAAAACAAGAGTAGTTTTTGTTAGAATGGGCCGTTTATATCTTCTGAAGTTCTCCTACACGCTTGGCACACTGGGGAAGTTTCAGTTTGTTGCATTTTTCAACCTCACCGCTAGATGCCACTAAATCCACACTGGTACTTTAAAAGAAGACATTACCTGACACTACTGGTCTCAGTTTAAAATTGTAGATACTTTTAGTCCTAATTACTGCAGGAATCCTTATATATAAGCATAGATCATAATGGATTTTTGTCAAGTACAAAATCCTGGAAAAACAGCTGTTTGGTATTGTCAGATTTTGTTGTGTGAGCTTATGCTAGTTGTCAAAATAACATCTTAACAAAATAATATCTTCAGTTGTGTTTAATTGATTTTAAAAAAATGTACTGTTGGTGTTCGATTGTTCAGGTGAAAAGGAAAGAACCTCAGGAGTTCGAACAGGCAGACATGAAAAGGCCGCGACCCTCGACGCCACCAGACGAGGATGACGAAGGTTTGTTCAGCTGGTACTGAACATTTTTAAAAGTAAGGCTGGATTGATATGCCTGCTGCATATGACTCTTACACGGATGTCTTGTTTCCAGCTGCAGAGGGGAGAACGCCGGAGGCAACCAGACGTGGAGCTGAAAGGGACAACAAGAGGAGGAAAAAGAGGCCAAGAAATCGTAAACCATGGGAGCTCGGCAGTGAGGGAGAGGAAACGTCTGATGGCTCCTCGACTGAAAAGGTGTGTTTTTAATTCAGTCTTTTTTGAAAGACAAAATACAAGACCACATACACACACGTTTGGTGAATAAATGAGTCATTTGGAAACAAATTTATATCAGTTTTATTCATCAGATGGCAGACTGAGCATTACTTACAAAAAATACGAGTGTTTTGTCGCAGACTTGTGACTTGGTGTTGTAATAACACCTTTGACAACAGGTGTGTTCCTCACTCTTGATACTAGATGGCAATATTTCAGTGTGATCTTTAAATGTGTAACTACAACCTTTTTTATGTGTAGGAGGATGGAGAGGAAAGCGAAAAGGAGTCTGATGGTAAATCACAACCCATAATCTTAATACCATGTCTTTATTTCTGTTTACTCTCAGCCAAGGCAGTAATGATAACAAATGTCTGTTCTTTTTAGATGATGCCCTTAGTGTCGACAGTGACGATGAGAGCCTCTCCTCGTCCTCTGAGGGCTCATCCTCTTCGGCATCCTCATCCTCATCTTCCTCTGAAGATGAGGATGAAGAGGAAGGAGAGAGGGTCGAGAGCGAAGGGCCAGACACCATGGATGAGTCGACCATGGACAGCACAGCCGAGAAAGATGGCAGGTATGAAGTTCGAGATTCTGTGTTAAATCCATGCTATCTTTGGAGCATTGCTTCTCTCTCACAATTACATTACAAATAAATGCTCTTTTCATCATGTCATCATTGTCCTAAATTCTTTCTTCTGTTTTTCTCAGGGAAAATAACGCAGCTGCTGTTTCAAAGGCAGAAGTCAAAACAGGTCAGTCAGAAGTCTTCGTCAACATCCACAAAGGTTAGGGCTGGACCCGAATATTTGACAGTTTGGATGCTGGATGGTGGGGAGGGCCTCAGCAGTAACTTGTTGCTCCCTCTAACAGTATTAGCCGTTTCTGTCTCAACAATGTAAGGCTTAAAAAACATGCATGCAGGCTAGAATTTCAAGTTCACAGGCAGCTCATTTTTTTAAATTCCACTGAAACACTGCAGCTCTGTGCCGTCCATGATGTTTCTCCGTTACCGGCTGAGTTATAAACTAGCAGTCTGATGTTGTTGAGGTCAAATATTCGCTGTTGATTAGTACCGTAGATCCAAAGCTCAAAAAATGGTATTTGGGGCAGCCCTATAAAGGAAGATCTTGATTAAAAAGAGGTCTACCTTCACAGCTACTTTACAGCTTTAAAAAACAGTGCAATAATGTGAAAAGCTATGATAAGTGTTTTCGTTAAGTTTGGATCAGTTTTTAAAAACTCTCATATTTTCTCTCAGGTGATGTCAAGGACAGCAGGGCAGATACAACAACAGGACCAACCAAGCGTCCTCCATCGCCCCCTTACCCGCGTCCTTCGTCCCCTATTGTTCTTGTGCCCCCTCTCAAGAAACGCAGGAAGACTGTCTCGTTCTCCACAGGCGAAAACGACGGCAAAATGCCCACTGCACCGCTATCCCCCTCCCCCTCACAACTGTCAGGCGAATCTCCCCTCCTTTCCCCTGGACGGCCCCCAGACTCCCCCATCACTGCATCCCCATCCCCCTCTTCTCGTCCCAGCCAGGGCATCCAACTGCTCCCCTTTGCCTCCAAACCGGGGGAAGGCAATGCCCTCATCGTACCTGGACGAACCCAAGATCCCGACGAGTCCAAAAAGGGACCACCTGTTTCCCCTCAGACCACCCCTGTCAAATTCCCTGGAAAACGAGGTGCAGGCAAAGACTGCCCCAAATCTCCCATCCCTCCTGTTATGGTGTGCCGCACTGTGCAGAACCTGCCTTTGGACCACGCCTCTATGTGCAGAATGGCCTTCGAGGAGGCCCCTCCTCCGCCTCCCGTCAACAAGCGGTCCAGAGGCAGGCCTCGGACAACCAGCTTGTCTGCTTCTTCCTGTCACTCCCTCAGAGAGGAGGATGAGGAGGAAAGTGAGCAGAGGTTGAGACTCAGAGAGCAGCTCGGGGCATCGAGCCTCTTGCAGCTGGCCTCGGCTTCAGCCACTGACCTCTCTGTGTTGGCTGACGTAGCCCTGAAAATGGACCCTGACGCTGGGGACTCAGAGGAGACAGAGACATCTGATGAGGCAGAAGAGCAGAAGATGGAAGAGGCTCTCTTCTCCTCAGAGTCACTGGCCCTCGTTCTTAGCCCAGAGGGTGTGATTGTCCTTATGGAGCACAACTACTCCAAACCCCCTGTTATCTCAGTTCCATCTGGTACAAAAAGGACTTCCTCCAAACAGGACTCCTCTGTCTTGCTCCCAGCAGACCTTAACACTATTTCTGGGGTGCTTGAAGCGCCAGAGGAGGTCATTGGAGAGGCGCTGCCCTCCAGAGGAGATACAGGAGAATACTTGGGAGTGCTTTGTGAGGCTGAGGATGCGGGCCAGGCTGCAACTCTACCTCCATCGTCAAAGAAGAAGGTCATGATAGGCAAAGGTTTTGAGCCTGAAATGGACAAGAGCAAATATAGGAGAAGAAAAGACAAAGAAAACCTTGAGCTTCCTCTCACAAAAAAACAGAAGGAGCAACCGGGCAAGAAACAGAGGAAACGGAAACTAGAGGTGCGTGGGACTTCTGCTTTGTTCCTGTTTGTGGATGTCTTAATCATAAACAGTGTGTCATAGGACACAGAAGCAATGTGACTCACCTGTAAGTCAAAGTTTAGGTTTCCGGAACGATGGCACATTATTTTTTGGTAATGTCATCAGGTTCTTCCCCAGGAAGGAATGACAGGCACAAAGTCTCCCGACTATATTATATTATAATCAATGAGAATGCCAACACGCTGCACACTACAATAGATTTAGATGTGATAAAAAAGTAGCTGTTTCTAAACTGGCAAGAGATTTGTATTGCCAGCATTGTATTTGTGATGGATTCTGGACAGAGGATGTTTTTAGGAGCAGACATAGATGTGGCCCTGTGCTCCTCTTTACAATAACGCTAATCAGACGCTGCCTCAGTGTTTTATATAAATGTGTTCAGTTGGCGTTTATCAACTTGCTTGTGTCAGCCTGATGCCCGGCCAACAGCACCCGTTTACACTTCTGTACGGGGCAGTGAGTTTTTCCTCACACATGTCAGACTTATCGTGACTGATCGAGCTATTTGCTTCTTACTGGAAAAACACTTAGACAAACTCATTTCTGTTTTGTAGCGTGCTTTTTCAATTCATAAACGCTAGATCCTGTATGCATATATTTTGCTGCATCTGTCAAAATGTGAATACCTCGGTTAGCAAAGCTGTTGGTCCTGAATATTTATGTGGACCAGATGACTGAAACTGTCCAATAGATACGTCACCTGTCATGTGATCTGTGTGACTTCATGAGTACAGGATGTTAAGGTTTAAATGTTAGAACAAAATAGAAACAAAAAGACCATTATAGATGATTCATTTAAATTGTGTCTGAACCACAGAAGTCCGGCTACACTGGTTTAACATTCTGGGGAAAAATCGCTGTGGCACAGTGGTCTTGGGCAGAGCTAAACGTGCAGTGCTTTTGTAAAGCAAATAGCAGAAAGGGCCTGACTCTGGCACGTGGCTCATGCAGTTATCAGGCTTTATCTCAACACTCTACATCCGGTTAGCCAGACCACAGAAAGAGAGCTGCATATGTAAACACAGCGTCACTGCTTGTTCATAGTTTAGTTTATTCACAGTTCATTGGGAGTAACATGCCTCTTCCTCTCTGCAGGACTCTGAAGAAGATGTGGACGTGGAGGAGCTTGAATCTGGGGAGCTGTCCAGCTCAGACACAGAGGACGAGGGGCTTGAAGACGTGAGGAAGAGTGAGCGCCTCTTTCTGCAGGAGGCAGGGATATCATCCTCCCAGCGCTGGCCAAAACCCGTCCCAGCACCCGAGCTACCAGGAATTAAGTTCGACAACCGCAGTGAGTTTGAGCAGATGACCATCCTGTATGACATCTGGAACTCCGGTCTGGACGGCGAAGATTTGAGTTTGCTGAGGAAGACTTATGAGAAGCTGCTACAGGACAACCAGAGCTCTGACTGGCTCAATGATACTCACTGGGTCAACCACACAAATATCCTTATCAATGACTTCTACATTCACTTCTATCAATAATGTTTTTTTTAAATGTGTTATTTCTTTATGTCACTGTGTGGTTCCCGCTATTGTCCTTGACCTTTTGGCTGCACTTACCAACTTGCCAAACCCTCGGCGTAGTAAGAAGAAGAATGCAAGTGGACAGCTTCGTGAGCATCTGACCGGTTCTGCCAGAAGTGAGGGCTACTACGCCATCAGCCGCAAGGAGAAGGACTGCTATCTGGACCTGGACCTGCCTGAGCAGGTCATACAGGAGATGGAGAATGTCGACATCTCGGTAAGCATATTCATTCTCTGAATCTGTGTGATTCTGCAGTGTTAGTTAGCATATTTATTTTCTTCACCGCCACTCTGTTCCTGCTGGAGGAATCTGTTTGTTTTACAGTGATGGACTTGAATCTTAGTTTAAAACAATGTGTCTGTTTTAGGTCTGTTGTTCTTACATTATCAAACTAGCAATTGAGAAATACTGAAGATACAAGGGGTGAAGTGGGTAAACGAGACCATATTTCTATTTTTTTTTATAGGCTTTTTGGGGGGTTTTGGTTTTGTTTTGTCCATAAGGGGGAAGAAAAACATCAATATTTCTAATGTTCTCTCTATTTTTTCTCTGCAAGAGTCACGTTTTTGTTCCATCCGGAATTGAATATAATTAACAACATCAAGTGTTACTCGGCCTGTTCATACCTGATGATGGTGCATCCTCAAATGGTCCATTTTCACCTCCACATCTCATTCACACCAACCCCCACACTCCACATTTTAGCCTCGTAGGGCGCATTCACACTTGGCCGTGCTTTATTGCCCCCCCTCCCTCTTCCCCTGCCGCCCAGTCCCGCCTGCACTCACATTACATGAAATGCTCTGAGCCTAGCTCAAATGCTTCTTGTTTATACATCATCACCCCTCGGAGGTTTAGTCTGTGACTGTTTTTGAACGTTTCATCCGACAAAATCTGCAGTAAACACTCCACCTCTGCATCAGAACACCACAAACCGTTCGGCGGCATCTTTTTCAATGTCCGTCGGGGGGAACAGTCTCATATAAATAGACATCAGGACCGCCATCAATGATTGCGCTCGTACATGTGCGCACACTGGTGCCTGTACATGTACATCCGTGCTTCACAAAAGCCCACCTCTGGGCGAGGAACAGTTGTGGTCACACTTTCGAACGAGCGAGACTTTAGCCATGAAGCGTGCTTGGGCACGGTACAAATGCTTCCATTAGGGGAAAGATGAGGCAGAATCCTGCATGCACACAACCTTACAACATTTGTTTCCAGCATATGTTTGTTTTGCAGCTCATGTTTCTTTTTTTTTATGGTTTTGGTTTTGCATCCCTAGAAACTAGAGCAGAGGACTTTTTAAACATTGCAAGAACAGTCTTAAGTATAAAGGAAAGCTTGAAAAGACTGCCCACTTTGTAAAGTTTGGTCAGTTCATTCCTTAAGAGGGAGTTTGCGTTCAGCATCAGGCTGGGATACTTAGGAGTCAGTTGTTGAGATAATGTTTATTCAGCGTTAATATTGGTCAACAAATGAAAACGCCACTGATGTGATTTTAAAATGTTTGACAACTGCTGTTTTAAGCACGTGGTTCCAGTTGACCATGGTGGGGTAAGAATTGTGTTGGCTCTGTAAACACACTTCAGGGGGGCCATCAGTTGGTGGAAATATTGTTGTTTTAGATGATAAATATGACGCTTGGTAATACCCCTTAGGAATTGAATTGGCAGGGAAGTAAGTGCAATCGAGCCACAGTTATTTGGCTCAGATTATCTGAACCACCCCAAAAATTCCAGTTAATGATAGGATTTGGAAAGGATAGAGATGGTCTTGTGGAAAAGTAATGCAACTTTTCAAAATGTCTCATCAGCACAAAGCTTCATAACGTTACCATTTGTGTTGTCAAGTCTAGAGGTTATGGACAATTAGAGGATGCAGAAACATATTCATAAATACTTCATATCTTCAGTCTGTATCACTCCAAACATTAAAGAAACATATAAAAGAAACATAGAATTACATATTAGAAGCTTCCAGAGTTTGAGATGGTTCAAACTAAAGATATAGTAGTTTATATATAGATTTACATTTGTTTTGTTATTAGTTAAAACATTAGGACACTATCTAGGGACTTTTAAGTTTTTGTTTTTTAATTAGCCTCAGATTAAATCCGGCTTTGTGAAGCACTCACTTTGTGCTGCATCCCTGCAAGAAAAGGCTCTACGAATAAACTGATTTCCATGAGAAGACGAAATGTGACACGTTTTTAAAAATCAAACTTGTTTTACTAGATAAGTACATTTTTAAAGGTTAGCAACTTGGCCTGGACTGATAAAGGCGTGTTCTGTGAGATAGATGGCAGACCGATGCTCTAGAAGTTATTTGAAGAACACTGCATGCTTTGTTTCTTCTCACAAAATAAATAATATGCTTCCCTGTTAATTAAACAGAACCCTTAGTAAAAAAACATTTGGTTTGGCTTCATAATAAACTGTGAGAGCCAAAATACAACCTCAACGTTTCCCGCCCGTCCCTCCAGCCAATGGATGTTGGTTACTGCCCGCACACTTTCACAATATCTTGCCACATCCTGAAAAGCTTCTGACATGTGCTCATACAATCCTCTTTATGTCATTTTGTTACCTTATTCTCTCCTTCTCTCTGCCACTCACACACACAGTTTCGGCCTCGCCAAATGTAGTCATTTTCAGCATTTCTGCTATTTTCAGCATGTAGTTATTCTTGGTTTCTGAAACTTAATATCTGTTTCTCTTGTACAGTGTTGGGAATTTATTTATATCACACCAGGAGTTAAAACCTCCATATGACACCAGAGTTTTGTCAGGGAAAGTAGGAACATTTGGACGTTCAACAGTTGCTGATATTTGTGGCGTCGGTGTGGTTTTAAGGGGAAAATCTGCATTTATAGTGTTGCGTTGCCATGCACCGCTCGGATTCCTCAGTAATGTGTTTTCCATTCTGCCTTTGTGTTGCTTCTCACTGTCACTAATGGAGAAAAAGCAACAACGGGGATTTTTAGTTATCCATGGCTTATTGTTCTGATATGACCTCAGTGTGTTTAGAGGTACAGTAACACTGACTCGGCACAAAGTTGCCCAGCACCTGACCCAGCAGGTACACAGTGATGTGGTTGGTGAGTGAACAGTGTAAATGTTTTCAAAGCACAGACATGGTGTTCTTCAGAAAGGATACACATGATATGTTTGGGGTGAACACTGTCTTATTAAATGACACTGCTGTTGTCCAGGCTATGAACTTTGAAGTGTGTTCAGTCATTAAAAAAATGCTGAACACACAAAAGCAAAAAAAAAAGATGCAGACAGTGTTTGCTTTGACAAGCTGTAATAATGTGTTATTGGTGTTTCTGGACTCCTGAGCTCACTCACTCACAAAACCATCTGCGACGTTGATGTTTTGAACAAATGGATGGTTTTAGGCATATGCACGCAAAATGCAAACACGATGTGTTATTAAAGCCATAATCTATTTGTCGTTATTGAAAAATGACACAACTTATTAAGGTTTATGAGGGTTATCAAGGATGTAGGATGATCTTTTATAACAGCTGTTGTAAGTAAGATTAATTAATTGCTTTTGGTTTCATCAGGGGAGTAATTTGGGAAAGAAAGATTTAAAATAACACGGCAGGAAATAGGGCAAAACAAAGCAGGTTTAGAACTAAAGACAGCCTATTTATTTAGAAATAATGTGCATGAGAAGCTTCGTCTGACAGTTGAATAATCGAGAGTAGTTACAACTTGTTGGTTGTGTAATGCTTCATCATGGACTGTGTGTAGTGATAAAGTGCTTGGGTTTATATTTAGTTTAGCATACTAAGTTGAAATAGAAGAGGAACTTCAGCCTGAGCCCTTTACTCCGTTTTATTTGCCTTCTCAGTGTTTCCAAATGAATCTAACCCACACTAACACGTCACATGGGGGTCAAAGAGTTTCTTTAGCTCAAGGTCATATAATGAAGTGAGATTGTGTCAGTGACCTCTTTGTCAAAGCCATTTGCTGTCTGTTTCCTGATAGGGAGTCAACCGGGTGCTATCAGAGAGACGTTCAGAGCAGCGCCGCCTCCTCACCGTCATCGGAGCCACAGCCGTCATGGACTCTGACTTGCTCAAACTCAACCAGCTTAAGGTATGGACAGTTACAGCCATGGTATCTCAAGTGCCCACTCTCACTATGAGATTATATATCGAGATTATATTATCACAAAGAAGCAAAACTTGGAAAAAGCCTATGACTTCCCAGCACGTAGCCCTGTGTATACCCAAGAGAAAATACTTAAAACAACAGTAAACTTCTACCCTTACTTATCTTAAGTACACATCACATGTTGTTGTATTACACATGTAGTTTAATGACCAGTTTGCTTACACATTAGAGCTATTTTTTGACAAACTAAAGAAGGACCCGGTGACCTGTATTTAAAGTATTTAAACTTTGTACACTTTTGAGTCATGGATGTAACAGTGAGGCTAGGAAGGCATTAATCCTTCAACGCCCGTTTCTCCTCTTTCAAGGCTGAACACATTACAGAGCTAACCCTGTTGAACTCACACACACAAATAGGAAATTAGTCTTGTAGCAGAACCACCCAAAGAAGGGTGGTGGCTGTTTTTCCCTGGAACTAGTCAGAATCTACTTAAAAACATGACCTAAAAGTGCACTTAAAGCAGCATTTCCTGCTTGCATATATCAGAAAAATAAGCCTGTGTTACAGTGAGTCTTTTCTCTCCTTGTGCAGTACCGCAAGAAGAGGCTTCGTTTCGGACGCAGCAGGATCCACGAGTGGGGCCTGTTCGCCATGGAGCCTATCGCTGCTGATGAGATGGTCATTGAGTATGTGGGTCAAAACATCAGACAGGTAATGCCTCCAGTTTTTGTCATTCTGTGTCAAACCCTTGATGATTTTATAGCAAAGATTTCCAGACATCCCAAGCAGTCAGTATGCTGTCTGAATTTTTTACCGTTTTATGCAGCGATGACACACACTCCCAGATACAAAATTAAGCAAAAATATGCATAATACATCTGCAGGCTTTCCATTAAAGGGGCTCCATTGTTACATTATTGGTGCATTGTGAATATAAAGCACTGTAAATATGACAGTCAGTGAGATGCACCTTTTTATATAACTGTATGTCTGTTTTAGTGTTAACATAGGATTGGTGAGCAAATGTTTACGTGTGTGTTTAGATGGTGGCTGACAATCGAGAGAAGCGGTACGCACAGCAGGGCATCGGGAGCAGCTACCTGTTCAGAGTGGACCACGACACAATTATCGATGCCACCAAGTGCGGCAACCTGGCACGATTCATCAACCACTGCTGCACTGTGAGTCTGAACACCCTCAGTCAACACTTGTCTATGGGCCAGTTGCATTAAAATGTACCTAGTCTTTGTCCTAAATATAGCTTTTAAGTCAGATTTGCTAGAGACGCTTCAATTTAACTGTTGTGTTAAGCCTCCATATGGGTGACTAATGTAAGACTGACTTAGGTAGTAGCCTGTCGTGCAATGCATTATGGGTGAAATAAGACACTTGGCAAAAGAGAAAAGATGGCGAATGCAACAAAGTGAGGCAAAAGTTCAATACTTTACACCCGCTGAAAACGAGGAATGTCAGGATTAACTGATTTTTCCATAAAGTCATTGTTTCATAATTGTAAGAATTAAAGAAGTTGGGATATCTGTCTTCTCGCAAGTCACGTCAGTCATTTATTCCTATGACAGGGTTCGTATGGGTGCTAGAAATCCTTGAAAACACCACACCAAAACATGTTTTTCAAGGATTTAAAAATGGTTTAAAAAAGGTTTAAAAATGCTTGGGATTTTGGATAAAGTGCTTGAAACTGCTGGAAATGTATGTTATATAGGACGGCATCTATAATATAACACAGAGAAAAGAAGATCTCCATATCAGAGACATTGAAAACATAATTTTCTGACATTTTTTCATGAAAAATAACTTTTGACAATAAACAGATGATCAAAATAGTTGATTATATTTCTATCAAGTGAGTTTTCCGTTCATTTGTTGTCCTTCTGTAGAAAGCTGTCTCAAAACATCATGTTGGTTGTTTATTGGACAATAACATCTAATTTAATATGACAAACAAGTGCAATCATAAGTATACTGAATACTGAGTATTTTACTGTCTACAGATGTGTAGTTTACTGGAAAAGTGTCAAAATTTATAGAGAGATACAGATTTATAGACGTCTCTTTTGCCAGAGGGCATTACGTTACGGCCTTGGTAGTTGTAATTCCATTGTTTGGCCACTCTGTTTGCAAACTTCCTGGGGGTCTGCCATCAGCCAACTGTTAGGCTAACTTTATGGTAGAATTAGCAAGCTAGCTAACTAGCTAACTATCCAGCCACTACAAGAGAAAAAAATCCATCCACACACTCTTGTCACAGCAGGGAAGGTTGGCTCATTTCCCTACCTCAAATGAAGTCTTAGCATTTATGCAACAGACTTGGATAGACGAGTCTAACCTGTCCACCTAAGGCCAGCCTAAGGCCAAGAATAGTCTTACACTAACTTTATGCAACTGTGCCTAGTTTTGACAGGCTATGACATGACTTCTTTTATATCTGGAGCTGTTGCTCACCAGCCTCTCTTTGCTTTGCTCCTCCAGCCAAACTGCTACGCTAAGGTTATCACCATAGAGTCCCAGAAGAAGATTGTGATCTACTCGAAGCAGGCCATCGCCGTCAATGAAGAGATCACCTACGACTACAAATTCCCGCTCGAGGAGAACAAGATTCCCTGCCTGTGTGGAACTGAGAACTGCCGTGGGACACTGAACTAGTGGACGCGCTTCTCTTCCTCACTTGCCAACGGACAGCCAGACCAGGACACACGCCCGGGTTCGCCCTCCTCAGAGTACCTCGAAACAAAGCCACCCTTCCGATTTCCCCAACTCACCGCCCGCCCGCGTCCTCACAATGGAAGCAAGAGTCACACACTCACACACACACTTGCACTTTTCATACACACTTTTCATTCACTTGGCAGGTTCACGAGCCAGTGTGTGAGCGGTCTGTGTCACCTGGCATGTGAATACTTTTGAGGGGGGGGTCTCTGCTTCAGCGTTAGCTCTTCTGTGGCAGTATTGTTTGACTCCGTGGGCTCCAGCCGAGAGGTTCCCTGCAGCCAGGCGTCAAAAGATCTTTCTGTTTCCATGCCAACATCCGTTTGAAGGAAGACAATTAAAACTGAAAGGCACACCAGTATTGTATGTCTACGTCAGCTCACATTACTCATCCTGGAGTACTCTTCCAGTGTCAAATCCCTCCCCGCACACACCGACCCACACAGATCCGCACACAGACGCACAGGAATATCTGACAAATTCAGGGTTTTTAAAAGCGCTCGCTGAGGGCGCACTTTTAAGATGACAAACTTCAATCAATTTGGTCTTCAGTTATGCAAGATTTCCAAGTGTGAAGGTTGTTTTGGAGCTTTTTTTTTTTTCTTTTAAATTTCATTTCATAGTATTATATAATAATATTACTATCGCTGTTATTAATGGTATTGTTATTTAGTTGCATTAGCTGTAAGTATCTTACAGTGAAATGAGCTTCAGTGTACCCACACATTGTCCTTGTGGCTCGTGATTCACCAGCCCCCGTAACCACAACCTTCGGTCTGGACGAGAGTACAGTCCGTATTGTTTTTAACCCACCGTGAAAATATGTCAGTTCGGTTGTAGCTAAAATTGTTTTATTTTTACATGGCTGCTGGATTTTTTGTCTGCAGGATCAGCACACCAGAGGAATGGCCTGTGTTTTGTTTCTCTCCCACAAAAAGTGAACAAAAAAGTCTTGTGACGAGAACTCGTTAAGTGTTTGTTTAGTAGGATCTCTCCATCTGTCTCCGTTTACGTCCATGAGAGCAAATATTGACGATTCCTAATCCTACAACTGGACTTTGAAAGCAGTCATTTCCACCCAATCCACGCAGGTCCTCGTAAAAATAATAATGTCTGTCTGTGTTTAACTTAGTCAGTCTGTGCTACACTTGTTTTTAAAAGGCACATTTAATTGATTTGGTCAGGTTAGTTTTGTTAAGTTTCTTTCCCCTCTGTTTTGTGGGCCTTTCCAGATGCTTTTGTGTGTATTTTATTCGAGTGTGGAGTCATTCGGCCCGTAAACAACATCCCTAACGTATCAGTTTAATGCAAACAAGTGTCCTGCTTATCATCCGTTTGCAGGGTCGATGGGTGGAAGGTATATATAGATACAACCACAGCGGGTTTGCGATAACGCCGCAGACAGCAGGACGCGTATGGCCCCCCCGTGTTGTCTCTGTTTTTCTTATGGCCGTGGCCGTCCAAAGTTTAACTTTCATTTTGAACTTTTAACTACCAGAAGACAAATTTTGTTTGTTTCCTTTCCCAAAACAGGAAAATGTGTAAGATATTTCTTGTTGCAACGAAAGCCTTTCTGTACAAAACCAACCCTCTTTACTACAGGATGAAAGGAAGAAAAAAAATAATCAAAGAAGTACGTGTAAATATTGTAGAGATGTTTGTTTCTCGTAGAAACACACTGATTTTGAGCTGTAAATATGTCGTTCCTTTTCCTCTCTCCATGAGGAGGAAACATGTACATACCTTCCATTCATTTATTTTTTATTGTTTTCCTTTTAATTTGATGATTATTTTAATATTATTTGCAATATTTCTCTTGTATTAATGCGTTGGACCCTTTATTAATGGTGCATTAAAATATTTTTTAAATAAATGAAAACCTCATGTTTTTCAATAACTTTGTGTCCTACTGTTCAGAGCACTGATGTTCTTCTGACTTATCAGTTATTCTAGTTAAAATGCTGAATATCAGCGTCCGTCTGAAGGATTCTCACTGCCAACGAGGTTTTATAACGTGGATATAAGGCAGCTGATAAAACGCAGCGTTCAACAGGAAGTTGCTTCTAAAGTGGTAAATGCTAAAAAGTCCCGTTTCCTTCTCGTCACGGTTCATGTCGGCTTCCACAATGCACCTGCAACTGTGATGTTTCCTGTTTAGAGAAACACGAGAGGAAGTGCTGAAATCTGACGAACAAATGTCACAAGTCACCAGATGACGACAGGAATGGGAGATCTGCTAAAACTCCCGGCCAAGATGGTGACACGAGTAAAAAAAAAAAAAAAAAAAAATATATATATATATATCTCCAGGCTAGAGCTGACCTGGAAACAGCAATTCACCTGTTTCTTGTTTATTTTTAAATAAATAAAACCAACATTCTCTGTTAGAAAAAGGGACTCGTATCAAATATAATGTGTAAATAAGTAACTGTAGATAAGGAAACAAACAACAATAACAAAAGAAATATACAGCACACAAGTAGAAATATTTTTTATTTTTTACAAGACTACCCTCTTTTTCAGGCGGATTTCCAAATATATATATATATATATATACACGGTACAATCGGGTTTATACTACATGTATTACTACATATAACAACACTGTTCTTAACATTTACTGGAAAATCTTCAAGGTAACTATATAATAAACACTCTAGATTCAGGAGAAGTAAAATGAACATTGTGAGTAAGAATAACAGTATTAGGTGTGAAATAAACAATATTTTGAGTAAAATGAACAATATTATGAATAAAATAAATAGTGAAAAGAGAGTAAAACGAACATCATGCGTAAGATTAACAGTTTTATGAGTAAAATGAAAAATATTGTGAGTAAAATTGACAGTTTTATGAGTGAAATGACAATTATTGAATTGTCCGGAGCTTGTCTTGCCTGTGTGTTGCAGCCAATATGGATCCTAATAAACCAAACTAAAGGGAGCTACGCAAAGTCTGATAAACTGATAAAAGTCCTTATCTGTTGACGCAGTGAGGTAAATTGCCCGTTGACCCGTCATCCTTGGATAATGGTGACGGCCTTGACAGTGAATCTGGCGCTCTTCACTGACCCATAAATCAGGATGTGTGTCAGCAAACCTGGGACACAGTCTTTCAAAACTCAAGGTTAATATCAGTCACTTGTAGAAAAAGTATATTTTGAGGGTAAATCTGTAGCCAATCATGCTTACGGACAGAAAATCCTAACACTGAACTGAACATCTGAGCCCTTCAAAGTATGCATGTCATTACAGACAAAACTGGGCCGGATTAAAGCTCCGACTGCACCGTTTTACACTGTATTTTTCATATCAGACAGTAGTTTTAAACTGTGACATGACAATAACACATGGATCTCGTTTCCATAAGATAATGAGAGTAAACTTAAAATTCTCCTCTTTGATAAAGCTCAGCAATGTTGTTTTTTTTAGGCTGATTTTGTTCTGCTTAATTATTCCGTTATAGACTTAGTTTGCCAGGGGATAATACTTTACCTGATACTCTGAGCTTCTCTCCTCTCTGTCTGTATCATTCATGTCTCATCAGTGCATGTTACTAACTCAACTTCTTCCCCGGAGTTGTTTGTGCTTTGTCGTCTCTCAGGTCTCTGCTGATCATGGTGGTGCCTGCTGCCGTGGTCCTGCATGATGCTTCCTGCTGCTATTATAATCTATCACCTTAGCTGTGCTTGTTTCTACTATTCTGCTGTATTAACTGCCATAACATATAAGTCATATTCACATTACTATAAATATTATTATAGTTACTGTTAGGCTTTGCTTGCATCTCTGGAAGTGTGTCTGTCTGTCTCTCTCTGTCCATCTGTCCGTCTTTTCTCTCTTTCTCTCTCCTTTTCTTCCTCCCTAACCGGTGCA